>NC_136527.1:68634518-68639518 GCF_053919585.1 Euprymna scolopes | reverse complement strand
TAGATTATTTATATATATATAGATATATATAGATTATTTATATATATATATATATATATATAGATTATTTATATATATATATAGATTATTTATATATATATATATAGATTATTTATATATATATATATATAGATTATTTATATATATATAGATATATATAGATTATTTATATATATATAGATATATATAGATTATTTATATATATATATAGATTATTTATATATATATATATATATAGATTATTTATATATATATATATATAGATTATTTATATATATATATATAGATTATTTATATATATATATATATATATATAGATTATTAATATATATATATATATATATATAGATTATTAATATATATATATATATATATATATAGATTATTTATATATATATATATATATAGATTATTAATATATATATATATATATATATAGATTATTAATATATATATATATATATATATAGATTATTAATATATATATATATATATATAGATTATTAATATATATATATATATATATATATATATATAGATTATTTATATATATATATATATATATATATATAGATTATTTATATATATATATATATATATATATATAGATTATTTATATATATATATATAGATTATTAATATATATATATATATATATAGATTATTAATATATATATATATATATATAGATTATTAATATATATATATATATATAGATTATTAATATATATATATATATAGATTATTAATATATATATATATATATATATATATATAGATTATTAATATATATATATATATATATATATATAGATTATTAATATATATATATATATATAGATTATTAATATATATATATATATATATAGATTATTAATATATATATATATATATATAGATTATTAATATATATATATATATATATATAGATTATTAATATATATATATATATATATATATATATAGATTATTAATATATATATATATATAGATTATTAATATATATATATATATATATAGATTATTAATATATATATATATATATATATATAGATTATTAATATATATATATATATATATATAGATTATTAATATATATATATATATATATATATAGATTATTAATATATATATATATATATATATATATATATATATATATATAGATTATTAATATATATATATATATATATATATATAGATTATTAATATATATATATATATATATAGATTATTAATATATATATATATATATATATATATATAGATTATTAATATATATATATATATATAGATTATTAATATATATATATATATATATAGATTATTAATATATATATATATATATATATAGATTATTAATATATATATATATATATAGATTATTAATATATATATATATATATAGATTATTAATATATATATATATATAGATTATTAATATATATATATATATATATATAGATTATTAATATATATATATATATATAGATTATTAATATATATATATATATATATATATATAGATTATTAATATATATATATATATATAGATTATTAATATATATATATATATATATATATATATAGATTATTAATATATATATATATATATATAGATTATTAATATATATATATATATATATATATAGATTATTAATATATATATATATATATATATATAGATTATTAATATATATATATATAGATTATTAATATATATATATATATAGATTATTAATATATATATATATATAGATTATTAATATATATATATATATATATATAGATTATTAATATATATATATATATATATATAGATTATTAATATATATATATATATAGATTATTAATATATATATATATATAGATTATTAATATATATATATATATAGATTATTAATATATATATATATATATAGATTATTAATATATATATATATATATATAGATTATTAATATATATATATATATATAGATTATTAATATATATATATATATATAGATTATTAATATATATATATATATATAGATTATTAATATATATATATATATAGATTATTAATATATATATATATATAGATTATTAATATATATATATATAGATTATTAATATATATATATATATATATATAGATTATTAATATATATATATATATATATATAGATTATTAATATATATATATATATATATATATAGATTATTAATATATATATATATATATATATATAGATTATTAATATATATATATATATATATATATAGATTATTAATATATATATATATATATATATATAGATTATTAATATATATATATATATATAGATTATTAATATATATATATATATATATATAGATTATTAATATATATATATATATATATATATATATAGATTATTAATATATATATATATATATATATATAGATTATTAATATATATATATATATATATATAGATTATTAATATATATATATATATATATATATATAGATTATTAATATATATATATATATATATATAATATATATATATATATATATAGATTATTAATATATATATATATATATATATAGATTATTAATATATATATTATATATATAGATTATTAATATATATATATATATATATATATAGATTATTAATATATATATATATATATATATAGATTATTAATATATATATATATATATAGATTATTAATATATATATATATAAGATTATTAATATATATATATATATATAGATTATTATATATATATATATATATATGATTATTATATATATATATATATATAGATTATAATATATATTATATATATAGATTATTAATATATAATATATATATAGATTATTAATATATATATATATATATATATAGATTATTAATATATATATATATATATATATATAGATTATTAATATATATATATATATATATATATATAGATTATTAATATACTAGCTTTACCCGGCCACGCGTTGCTGTGGCTCAGTTTGTTAAAATGGAACACATGTGAAAGTCGAGAAAAGTTTGATTTTTTTTTTTTGCAAGATAATGTACAAATTATTTTTTTTTTAACAGATGTTAAGAAAATAAACAGAAAAATACTTCCATCATTAATTATGCAAAAAAATAAATAAAATACGATAAAACTTTCTGAGTATGCACTGTTTTACGGTTGTTGTAAAAATGGAACGGAAACTTAAATTTCGCTTCATTTTAATCTTTCTTAATTATTTAATTGTCCCCCCAACGAATATAATCAAAACAGTAACATTCAACAATTGTACTTTATGTATATAAAACACAAAATGGGTGTTTGTATTACTGTACACATGGATTCGAAAAAGTTGTGAAAAAAAAAACAACAAATATATAACAAATAAATGTTATCAAAGCCAATATAAGTTACTTTTCTGCCAAACTGGATATATTTTTCGTGTTTTTATTCAATGTAACATATTTATTCAGCTCGGAAACCATACAGTGTTTACCGATGTATTCGAAAATTCAAGATGGCGTCTCACACCCTCATTAACACCGTAAGTATGGAAGAAGGTGTTATAAATAAAAAACTATACAAAATTTATAACATGTTTTCCCACACTTACCGTGTTAAAGAGAGAATCAGACGCCATCTTGAATGTTCCAATACATCGGTAAACACTGTATGGTTTTCGAGCTGAATAAACATGTTACATTGAATTGGGAACAGATGTTATAAATAAAAAACCTAATGAAATACGGTTAGAAACTCGCTCAATACATGTTAATGCGACATAGGTTACATATATTCGGCGTGTTTTTAATAGTATTTTGTATATGTTTTTATTTATAACACCTTTTTCTATACTTACGGTGTTAAAGAGGGTGTGGGACGCCTTCCTGAATTTTCGAATACATCCGTAAACACTGTATGGTTTTCGAGCCGAATAAATATGTTACATTGAATAAAAACACGAAAAAGATATCCAGTTTTGCAGAAAAGTAACTGATCTTGGCTTTGAGAACATTTATTTGTTATGTATTTTTTTTTTGACAACTTTTTCGAATCTATGTGTACAGTAATACAAACCCCCTTCGGAGGTTGGAATGGCCCCCCACCTAAAATGTAGTTGGAAAAATCGATTTTATATAGAGATTAAAGAATGGTTAGTCTAAAAAAAGGGTGAAAAACAAAAGAAATAAGCCATTAATAATTATTACCAAAAGCAATAAATGCTATTTTTTTTACTGGCACAAATAGAGTTGGATACACAAGTAATAGTCGTAGAGTGATAGAGTGTAAGTAAAACCTGGAATATCCCGGTTGTTTCGTTTCGTTTTAACAATGGAAAGAGCAGAAAATGGAGAGAAAAGAAAGAAAGAAGGAAAGACCGAAAGGAAAGATAAAGATAGGGAAGTACCCCCACCACCATCACCCATAAAGAAAAAAGACAACGAAAGGTAAGAAAGAAAGAAAGCAAAAAAGCACGTAAGGAAAGAGCGAAACGGAAGTTGTGTTTGTGTAAGTAAGTAAGTTTGGTGCGTTTCACGTAAATGTCAATTCAGGTTTTCATTAAACTTTAACCACGCGGGTTATAACGAAATCGAAGTAATGTAATTGTGAATTTAATTCCAGGTAACGGATTGTGTTCTGTTTGAATCTAATTTTATTATAATAAATGCTTTATAAATTGTGTTTATGTTTTATGCTAACCAATGGCAAAGTAAGCGTGGTTCGTTTCAGTGTAGGTCCAGTCCAGTTTTTAGATAAATTCTAACCGGTGATCGGTTTTAAATGTCTCCTGTGAACGTTCTGGTACGGTGTGAGTGACGGTGGTAGGATGAATTTGTTAGAGAGAGTTTACTTTACTACTTCCATTAAATGTAACCGATTTTTACAGTGGACTCTCACCAGACAGAATATAGGAAACTGTGATCAGCGAGATCCTTGATATGTAATAACCCTATAACATACGGCAGATGTCGTGATTCAGTTTGTGAATGATACGGC
>NC_136527.1:68377018-68624518 GCF_053919585.1 Euprymna scolopes | reverse complement strand
TGGATTGCAAATGGCAGACATTAATGTAGCGTAGTGTTCGTTAATTAAAGAGAATGTAATCATTCCAATAATCCATGAATATTGGAATGAATAATGTCAGCCAATCAAAATCAAGTATGGGGAGACGTTATTATTTTCATTGTAGAAGAAGGGAAGGTAAATGCTGTGTGTAATAGATCAATTATATAGGAAGTGGTCTTAAATTAATCCCCTGTGAGTATAATACACGGTGTAAGTGGATGAAGGCGGTAATACTTGGCGAATAAGGGGAATTAAATGAGAACTACTCCTCTCTAGATTATGATGATGATGGCGCTCCTCGTATTTAATCTAATGTTTTAATATTACGAATTAATGTGTCTAAAATGTCCTTCTATAGTTAAATTAGTTAATGACAAATAACGTAAACATAAATTTGTTTGTGCAATCTGATGTTTTAAATCTACGGTGTTTTAGTCCATGGGAAAACTGCGCCTCTCTTATTATATATATATATATATATATATATATATATATATATATATATATATATATATATATATATATTAGGGATTGTATTAGGTGGGCATTCTTTTAAAAACAAATACATATACGCATGCATATATATATAGAGAGAGAGAGAGAGAAAGAGGTTTGTGTTTACTATAACCTTTTTATACAAATATTACGCAAGTATAAATCATGTAGAATATCTGCATGAATATAATTACATGTAATAGTTAACTTAAGATGATTTTTCTAATAAGAAAACCAGAGAAACAAATAATGAATTACTTAAAATGAATATTAAAAAGAATATGCAAATTAGATCTTTTGCAGATGAATGCAATTCCACGACCCATATATAACAAAGTTGTATTATCTTTTAAAATAAATAAAAAAAGGATTTTTAATATGAATATCATTACACAAAACTCAAATTTATAGGAGTATAGATATGTAACTAGGAAAAAGTTTTAAACTCCAAATTCATATTAGATCAGTCCATAAAGAAATAAAAAGGTTTAAAGCTCCAAATGGAAATTAGATCAGTCCATAAGGATTTGTGGCGTAATGGTTAGAGTATTTTGAACATCAATTGTAAAAGTGATCTTCTCCTTCAGGTTGAAGCTTTAATTCTCAGCTGTTCCGAAGTTCTTAGGTCCTCTGTCCAACCATGGCTGGCGGGTCGGGAGCATAATGCCCGCGTGAAGTAAATAAAGGGTTCCGTTCGAAATTCCGTCCAATTGCAGAGTTCGACAGAAACATTCCCGAGTTCGACAAGATACACATGAAAAAGGTCAGTTACATCGACGAAAACGTTGTGAAAATGATTCTCAAGATGAGAACAATAGTTTGATGAAAGCAAATAATACAAATAACCAATGTTCACGTCAATCAAATCAGAAACGAAATTTGTGTTAATCTCTATAAACAGATTATTCCATTGAATTTTTTTGTTATAATCGATAACATGTTTGTTTAAAAGTTCATACAATTTTTTTTTTTTTAATATTATGTATTGGAATGAACTCACTATTTGTTAGTTTTAAACGTTATACTTATTGGTATTTATTGAATCAGTTAAGATATTGAATTGGGATAGAATTTATTATATAATCCATTACTATTTATTAAATAATTTAGAAAAAGTTATGGAATATCTCCTTACATAAGATAGATTATTCTATTGAGAATTTTTTGTTATAATCGATAACATGTTTGTTTAAAAGTTCATACAATCTTTTTTTTTTGTTATATTATATATTAGAATAAACTCACTTTCATTCGTTTGTTTTAAACGTTATACTTATTAGTATTTATTGAATGAGTGAAAATGTGGAATTGTTTTAGTGTTTATTATATAATCCATTACTATTTATTACATAATCTATTAAAATTTATGGAATAACTCCTAAGGAAAGATAGTTTTAGAAAAGTCATTAATACCATTTTACTGTCATCCTTATAATATTTTACTACAATTGGAATTCTTAAAACGCATAATATTACTTATTGTTTTTCAGAAAACTTACATTTAATAAATATCTAATATCAACCTGGAAGTTTTGTTTGCAAATAATTATATCAAACTCTTTATATATATATATATATGAATCAGATAATAATGTGTCCTCCTTTTCCTAAAACGTGTGTAAAACATTAGCTTTTCCTACAACCTGTACAAAAACATCAAAATTTGTTAATCTACAACTTATTTTGGTTTAAATTAATTTCCAAAGATTTTGAAACATTTTGTTAAAAATAAAATTATAACAAATCAAATTGAAAACAGATTTCTTTTGGTTTCCTAACATTAATGAAATCACAACACAAAAAAACGTAAAAGTAACGTTTCAGATGGGCTATATTTATTTTGGTTTTAAAAACTGCACAATTACATTAAAATATATTCAATAAAATACATTTGATTTCAAAGAGAATTTCCGAAAACCTACAAAATTAATTGTAAATATTTACATTTTTACAAATTCATAAAATGATTGGAAACCGTTTTTTTAATCGATGTTTAAAAATGCGAAAACTGTACATTTTGTAATATTTTTATCAACAAAACTTCTATTTATTCACAGGTCCATGGAGGAACAACAAAGGCTTTTTTAAAAAAAATATATATACGCAATAAAATGGTGTCTTCATTTTTTTTTTTTTACGGGAAAAACTATTTTCTGAACAAGTAATTTTACAAAAAATACAAATAAACCCTCGATAGAAATTTACGATTCAGAGGTGTATACCTCACGATTTTTAAAACATTCAGAAAAAATATTTTGAAAATATGCAAAAGCCAAGAAACACTGGACTGAATAATTTTTCATGTAAAATATGTAATTTCTCATTTTTAAAGCAATCCCATTTGATAATGCATAAGATGACACATGCAGTTGAGAAACGTTTTGTTTGTCAAGTTTGTAATTCTGCATTTGCCAGACAGGATACATTAACGGCACACATACGGACACACACGGATGAAAAACCTTATTTTTGTGACGAGTGTAACACTGCATTTCAACATAGATCAAAATTACAAAGGCACATACGGACACACACTGGCGAAAAACCTTTTACTTGTGGAGTGTGTCGCACTGCATTTTCACAGAACTCACATTTACAATCCCACATGCGGACACACACTGGTGAAAAACCTTTTACTTGTAGAGTGTGTCGCACTGCATTTTCACAGAACTGCAATTTACAATCCCACATGCGGACACACACTGGTGAAAAACCTTTTACTTGTGGAGTGTGTCGCACTGAATTTTCACAGAACTCCAATTTACAATCCCACATGCGGACACACACTGGTGAAAAACCTTTTACTTGTGGAGTGTGTCACACTGCGTTTTCACATAAATCCAGTTTACGAAACCACATGCGGAGACACACGAGTTAAAAACTTTTTGTTTGTGACGAGTGTCACACTGCATTTTCACACCACACATCGTTACAAAACCACATACGAAAACACACGGGAGAAAAAGCTTTTGTTTGTAGAGTGTGTGGTTCAGCTTTTTCAATACAATCAAGTTTTAAAAGGCACATGAAGAGACACGTTGGTGATACACGTTTACAAATAATTTAAACACTCGCATACAGATTAACATTGGACATGGTTTTATGGCATAATACAAATAATGTAGCAACCCTAGTTTAAGTCCAAATATCAATATACCAAACTTTCATGGACGACATCAACTGGGCCCATGAAAACAATTTCCAAACTAACCTGGTTAAAAATGTGCAAGAGAAAGTATTTCATACAAGAGGACGGTTAGAATAAGCTGAAATATTTTAGTTGGAATCTCTAAAAATAGGTTAATGTCTGCATCCGAATAGATGCATTATCTCCAGCAATATATATATAAATTAATTTAAACACGACATAACCTTTAATGAACAAACATTTACTTATTAATTTGTCTCTTAGTTATATTTATATAAATGCCCGAATACTCTTCTATATAATCTGAAATATTTCCACGGGCAGGCGAGCATTTTAAATAAATCTGTTTAACATTTTTATAAACATGCTATAAAAATTTGAGTTTTGTTTTTCAGAATTATTGCACAATGCCTGATAAATATCATTCTATATAACGACTTAAATGTTTGTATAACAAATAGTCGTGTATTTTTTATATTTCTGTCATATTTTAAAATATGTAGTTGATAATAAAATACAGAATTTACCCAATTTTAATTCCAAATTTCTGAAAAATAAAAATGTACGAATCAATTTTTAAGGATCACAAATGAATTGCCCATTTCAATTTTCAATCATTTGTTAAATATAATTTCATATGATTATTTCCAATGTTCAAAGTCGAATGTATTTTAATGGAAATGTTTACATGGATCTTTTACGATATTTCTGTTATTGAGTTTGACAAAAACAATATTCAGTCTTATTTACTTCAACAACTCTGAAAAAAAAACTTCAAAGCTATTTTAGTTAGAATTGAAATAAAAGCGTTCGCGTCGACATTCCTGATAAGTAATTATTATTACCTGCGAATTCTACCCAACACTTTGAAACTGAGACATGTCCAAAATATCGGGGAATGCGAGTAACATACGCGTCCAGATTTTCGAGAGAAGCCTTACATCCTCTAATGTCAGTATTGACAATAATATCTTAAAATAACTAAAACTCTACAAACTGTATCATTGTAATATTCTTCTTCCTTGAATTTCCTCACGTTGATGTAAAACATCTGGTCATCATATGAAGACTCGTCAACTCATTTAAAATCACATCAAAATGGACCAGACACTCGTCTAGCTGAAAACATTATCAATAATTCCCCCCACTCTTTATCTGTGCCTAAACCTAAACGTAGATTCCATGAACAAATCTTTCTTAGAACTGCACGCCTGTGAAGTTGTCTTCCGTTTTCTTGCTTTCCAGCTGACTACAATATGGTTGTCTTCAAGTCCAACGTAAACAAGTTCTTGATGAGCCGTTCAAGTTGCTAAAAAATTTACCGAATTTCCATTACGAACGATTACTTTATTGTCCAACCTACTACTGTACACTCTTAACCCTTATCCTCGAGTGGTCTCCGGGCCTTGATAAGTGGTTATGCTTATGTAAAAAAAGCATCAAAACCATGTTAATTACACTGATTTCATAAATGTTCATGACTCGAATTATCACATTATTCTACAATTGAATACCTGAAAACCTTGTGATCCTAGTAATCCAACCATCTTTAAGACCGAACATTGTGATCATATTCATCATTTGTACAAACGGAATACGCTAATAACTATGAAGATGCAATAAAAAAAAACATTTCAGCTAACAACCACTCGCTAAAAATCGAGCTACATCAGCCGTTCTAATTTGTAGACTTCAATATAAGCGCCACTTCCTAAAAGATCAAGACTGTGTAAATATGTAATTAAACACAATTTAAAATATTAAATGGACAAAGTTATTGGAAGCTTTTAACTATACCATTGTTGTATTCGACTAAAAACTCACTCAGATAACATCCTCTGACGTCACTTTTTTATTATAAAAAATGATTAGGCAGTCGCTATCCTGGTTGCGACATACACACGTGTTTTCTTTTACTTCAAGTTTACAAACACAATGTGGTGTCAGAAGCGATATTAAAAAGACGAGACACAACACATCGAAACGTTTAAAATCATAAGTACCATACCAGTCGAGATAAAAACCAAGTAGGACAGAACGTTAAAATGAGTAGCATTGGACTCGAACAACCCGAAAAGTTTAACTTCGGTCAACCTAAACAAGGGGAAAATGGATAAAAATATTTTAAGATACAAAGAATGTCTAGAATAGACAAACAACAAGAAAACAAACAAATACTCGTTAATTTAGTGCGTGGGCGATAAAGCGAAGGATATACTAGATATTTTCAACTGCTCACCGGATGAATTCCAAACATTAAACACTGTCAAAGAAAAGTTTAACAAAAAATTTACAGCTTATCATTAGTTTGATCGATTCATTTGTAACAGAACAAAAACCTGCGAGTTTGAAAACCTACAAAATAGTCAAATAATTATCGCATAATTTTGTTCAGACAACCAGTTATCTAAAATATAACAAATTAACCCAAAAAGTGCCATAACACGTGCACGTCGAAATGTGATTGTGATGAAATCATTTATTAAGGCCGCCTTTTAAAGTTTGTATGAAAAACACCTCATCGAAATGGCGTATATGTCTAGTCGATAGATAATGGGAATAAAAAGTAACTCCTGTATAAAATCTACAGCCTCTAAACAAAAATATTGTATACGGAAATCTATATAAAGGATTTTAACAAATATATTGTATACGGAAATCTATATAAAGGATTTTAACAAAAATATTGTATACGGAAATCTATATAAAAGGCCTTACACAAATAGGTGCTTCACTGCTTCTGCCCTTTAGTGCCCATTTTTCCGAATCGCGCTCGGCAATACCCGGCGAAAAACGTAAAACGCCGGATTATAACGAGCGAGTCAAAAGAGAGACGCCAATTAGCAGACGTTAAAAACTGGTAGAGAAAAACGAAAGAAAGGAAAGAGTTTGAACTGGAAAAGTAAAGAAAGGGCAGAATTTCATTGTGTGTCTTCAATCCAAAAAAAGAGGGGAATGAACTAATTCAGGGTAGAAATAATTTGAAAATCAACAGAAAAAGTCATCGATTTTTGTCAGGAAAACTGAGGAGATGCAAAACATGTCGGCGAAAATGCAGCATGACGAAACGAAACGTAAACGACGGTTTCGGCTGGACGTGCACTAATGGCCATTGCAGACAATTGAAGTCCTTGCGCCATGGCACCTTTTTCGAAAGTTCCCATCTCTTGCTACCTACGATTATATGATTCATATATTTGTGGGCGTTCGAAATGGCAACACACTAACACTTACGGCGAGAGTGCGATATCTGATCGGCACACTCTCACTTCAAAATGTACTTCCAAAATAAATATTTTTTTTAAAATAATATTTTTTATTTTAAATAAAAATGTATACAAAATGCCTGCGCGAGTTCATGCAACCATCTTTTTTTACGCAATGAAATCAATTGAATTTTATGAGTTAAATTTTTTTCGGTTTTTAAACTTGAAAAATCTATTAAAATTTTTCTAATGGTTCAATTTTTACGATATTTTCGGGGTCAGTATGAAATGTTATGCTCTTTACAATAAACTGAATGTCATATTCTAGAAACCGTTTTATTTTTAATTCACCCCCCCATTTTGAAATGTCTATTCAAATGAAAATAATTAATTTTCTTGTCTCAAATTTATATATCACAAATGTAAGATAAAAGATCAATAAAATAAGTTGATTTAAAACAAAAAAGAATAGTTATTTGGAAATTCTCTTGTAAAGTCCAAAGTTTAAAAACTTTATTTTTAAAATCCACGTTGATTTTTTTTGTAAGTGAAACCTTACAAACTTATATTGTCCAGAAAATTTCGTAGAATTACGACAATTTTTTCTGTTTCATTCAATGTTTTTTGGTTTTTTTTAGATATTAAAAACAATTCACTCCATGAAGAAGAAATAAAATCTATTAAATCAAAAACTTATGTATTACTTTGAGAGAAGAAAAAACATCAAATTCTCCTAGTGTTTTTGTAAGGCAAAAAGTGATAAGTACAATGGGATAATTTTTCAAATACGTTGACACATATTTCTTCACGCACAAGGCTTGACGGCTCACCCGTATCTGTTGTTTTTACGTTTGTAAAGTCCTTTTATCCATCCGTATTTCAAAGCAGGAAGAAACACGGGCTAGCATACACAGGTTAATGCTTACGTAATGGCGGACTTTTCAAATAGTTGTTTTAAAAAAATTCTTTTACTTAAAAAAATACATGGAATATAAAATATAAATATGGACAAATTCTCATAAATGAAGAATGGAAGCATCCGTTGATTAGTATTTTATATAGGTAAATGATTTCTTTGAATTTATATATATTTATTATATTTAGATTAAGTTAAAATTTGTTGAATTTCGTGAAATATTTTAAAAGAAAACCGATTTAAAAAATATTGTATATTTTTCGATAAAACATTTTATTATTTTAAAGTTTGGTCTTTGTTTCTTTTATTGAAAAAATATTCATATTGTTATAAGCTTCGAAAGATAGCGAGTTTAATTAATCACTTCTTTTTTAATGGCATCTTCTGACACTCCTATTGAACCGCTCCAGGTCATGGGAGGATACGACCATGCTGAAAAGGAGGGTTTTCTTGTCACAGTCCCAGACCGTAAATCAGAAACCCTTTTTCCGTTAATGAAAAAAATACATACTTCCAGGACGACGATAGCTTCCGATTGCAGGAAAGCGTCTTACGGTTAAGCACATCCTTCATTTCGTGGACGCTACGATTAGGGCTACCACAAATCATGTGGAGAGGATGTGGAAGGAAGCAAAACAATGAAATAAAAGAATGTGGAATCAAACATATAGTAGAAAGTTACCTCCTCATCCTCCTCCTCCTTCTTCATTCTCTAACAACATTTCTCAGCCTTACTTTGCCGTCGTCAGCTGCTTTACTTCAATCGGTTGAAAATACTATCATTAAAGAAATAGACTATTCTCAGAAAACAACGGCACATTGCTGCAAAATGTATACGCATACCCCGTAATAACTGACAACCGCTATATATATATATATATATATATATATATATATATATATATATATTTATATATACTAGCAAAAGTATCCGTCGGTGACTGGATTTTAAAACAGCCTACAGAAAATGGACTTTGATTTATGAAAGTATGATAGGTTATAAAAAGGAATGGTTGTAAAGAGATATCTTCGAATTTGGGGGTATCAAAGCCAAAGCAAAATATGATGAAAGTAAAAATAAAATAGATAAACCCCATAATTTTCTATACCATACCTATTCACACTGAAACACTTATCACAATATTCTGTGGATCTATATTAAAAACCTTGTTAAACTTTGTGACATATTTTCATTCTATGGAGGTCAGGCGCGAACGAACACCCCATAATTTTATTATACAATATTTCTTCAAACTGAAACATAATTATCAAAGTATACTTACGCAGATAGATATGAAAAGTCTTTATTAAAGTTTGTGCCTATTTTCATTCTATGGAGGCCAGGCGCGAACGCAGACCCCACAATTTTATTATACCATCCCTATTTAAGTTAACACATACTTACCAAAGTATTCCTACGTATATCTATATCAAAAACACTTGTAAACGTTTTATTTTTAATTTTAAACTCTTTTATTTCCACCGTTCTGCCTTATCAAACATACCCATTCCTGTGTCTCGATACATCTATCATTTTATGTAATCAGTTTTTTTTTTAATATAGTCAACCATATAGGAGGCTGTTCGTGACCACACACACACACACACACACACACACACACACACACACACATTCGGCTTTATATTATATATTTAGGGAATTTCCCTAATAAAATAAAATAACACAATTCTATGAACAATGACAAACAACTTCTTCAACTTAACAAGGGAAAGGTTTATTGGCAAAGCGTACTGAAGGAAGAACGTAGAGTCGGGTCTCCACTGCCTTACGAGGTAGTTACAGCCCGCGGCTGTCGTCAATACCTTTAGTAGGAGCAGCGAAGAGAACAGGCGTCTAGCACCGACGAAGGCTGGTAGCGTAAGAGAGAGTTTTCTTCTGGGACCGGAAGCTGTCTGGTCCCTAGGGGTCAATTTGTATTCGTGCGCAAGTCCTCAGATTGGACAGTCTAGCGCCTCATCACTCACTCAGAGGAAGCGAATGCGCGAGAAGAAAAGGGGTCCATTTGTGTCTGCTACATAACCCCCTGCTTAGGCTGAAAGCCGACAGAGAGAAAGGTAGCATAACAAATAGCAGAAAGAAAAATACAATAAGAAATGTCCGTCTCTTTAGGTTATTTTCTTGCAGAAAAAAAATGTTCTTACTTTTCTGTGAAAAGTTGGAATATTTGCAGAAAACGTTCTGCTCTAAAAAGGAGAGAAGAAAAAATGTTCTTTTTCAACAGAAATACACTGTTTTGCAAAGTCTCTTCGGCCAATGTACCCGTCGACCACTACGTGTAGTGGTCACATAATTGTTCTCACGTGGAACATTTACCTCAGGTGTATGATTATGCTGTGTGTATGTTGGAGGAATGTGTGGTTCAGGTGTTAATGTGTCCAGAAAGGCTCTTTTTACCCTATCTACCGATACTGTCTCTTTTTTACCACTAATGTCTAGGATAAAAGTTTTATCAGTGCGTGAAAGCACGCGATAAGGGCCAGTGTAAGGTGGAGTTAGGGGGGCTTTTACTGCGTCCTTTCTAAGGAACACGTGAGTCCATGTCGCTATGTCCTTCGGAACCAAAGATTTAATGGTCTGTTCCCTAGGGTGCATCGGCGGTAGCTTACTGAGATAAGCTCGTAGTCTGTTGACATATAGAGCTGTGTCAGTTGATATATCCTCTATCGGGGTCAGCATCTGACCTGGCAACGATAGAGGTGCTCCATAGACCAGTTCGGCTGCGGAATATCCCAGGTCCTCCTTGATTGATGCCCGACAGCCAAGAAGGATGACCGGTATGTACTCGCTCCATCGCTGTTGATCAGGGTAAGCGCGTAATGCAGCTTTCAATTGGCGATGGAAGCGTTCTATCATCCCATTTGAAGCAGGGTGATAGCTTGTTGTCCGAATGCGAGTGATCCCGAGGATCTTGGACAGTTCCCGGAATAGGTGGGATTTGAATTGTGCACCACGATCAGTGGTGATTGTAGTGGGAACTCCGTAGCGCGATATCCAGCCTGATATAAGGGCTCGCGCTACAGATTCAGCCGAAATGTCACTAAGTGGGATGGCTTCTGGCCACCGTGTGAAACGGTCTATGCAGGTCAGGAGATAAGTGAATCCCTGACTGACCGGCCATGGTCCAACC
This sequence comes from Euprymna scolopes, assembly GCF_053919585.1. Lineage (NCBI taxonomy): Eukaryota > Metazoa > Mollusca > Cephalopoda > Sepiida > Sepiolidae > Euprymna > Euprymna scolopes. Next base: position 68,613,583 of record NC_136527.1, on the reverse strand, counting down.
AAGTCAATGTGAACATGGCTAAACCGAGCGTCTGGGGTGCTGAATGTTCCAAGGGGTGCGCGGATATGCTCGTGCACCTTTGACTTTTGGCAGGATACACAGGAACGTGACCAAGCAATGATGTCACGCCTCATGTTAGGCCAGAAAAATCTAGCTGTAATCAGCTTTACTGTGGCTTTGCGTCCGGGGTGTGCCAGGTTGTGTAGAGTGTCGAAAACAACTCTACGGTGGGTCGTTGGAACGAATGGTCGAGGTGAATCCGTTGAGGTGTCACAGATGATCTGCGTGTCAGAAGTAGGCACGGGCAGATATGCGAATATATATGAATTTGCAAGTCCCGAATTCAGGTGATGATGGATCCAACGTGTCCAGACTTGGCTGGTCTAAGGCCATCTGTTGCAAATCGATATCCGATGGTGAGGACAGAGAATTGATGGGCAGGCGAGACAATGCGTCTGCTGCTGCGTTCTGCTCACCCGCGATATGTCGGATATCACTAGTAAACTGCGAAACAAAGTCCAAATGACGTGTTTCGCGGGGAGAATATTTGTCCGGCTTAGCACGCAGTGCGTATGTAAGCGGACGGTGATCGGTGTAGATCACAAATTGTCGGCCCTCGAGTGAATGTTGGAAGTGTTTCACTGCGAGGTACATTGCCAGTAGTTCGCGGCCAAACGTGCTGTAACGTTGTTCGGCCGGTTTCAGCTGTCGCGAAAAGTATGCAAGAGGTTGTAACTGTTGTTGCTGCTGCTGTTGCAGCACTGCACCTACAGCTGTGCCCGATGCATCAACGACCAGTGAAAACTGGGCATCGGGTACAGGATGTGCCAGCAAAGATGTCGTCGCTAGTTTATTTTTCACTTCAGCAAATGCTCTAAGTTGGATCTCATTAAGTGAGATCTGCTCGTTTTTCTTCTTCCCGTTACGTAACAGGTCGGAAAGAGGAGCTAAGAGATCCGCACAGTGTGGGATAAAGCGTCTGTAGTAATTCAACAGACCAAGGAAGTGCCTAAGTTGGCGAAGTGAAGTGGGCGGTTGAAGGTCTTGTAGAGCCTTCACCTTTTCCGGCAACGGAGATATACCGTCTGGGCTGATAATGTGGCCCAGGAAAACTAGTGACGTAACACCGAAAACGCATTTACCAGGGTTAATCCTCACTTGGTATTGCTGAAACCGTTCAAAAAGTAGGCGGAGGTGAGTGACGTGTTCCTCAGGTGAGGCACTAGCCACGAGAATGTCATCTATATAGTTATAGACGAAATCTAAATCGCGCACTACTTCATCCATAAAGCGCTGAAAAGTACTGGCAGCGTTACGTAGGCCGAAAGGCATAGTAAGAAATTCAAACGCTCCAAATGGAGTTGTAACCGCAGTCTTGGGTATGTCGGCCGGATTCACCGGGATCTGATGGTAAGCCTTAACCAGATCTAGCTTAGAGAAAGTCTTACAACCATGCAGAGAGGAAGCAAAGTCCTGAATATGCGGGATTGGGTAACAATCAGGTACCGTCATGGCATTGAGTCGTCTATAGTCCCCAGTTGGACGCCAATCTCCGTCTCGTTTTGGAACCATATGCAGAGGGGAAGCCCAAGGACTGGACGAGGGGCGTATAATTCCCAACTGTAGCATATGATTAAATTCTGCCTTCGCTGCTTTAAGTTTATCCACAGGAAGGCGACGAGGGCGTGAGAACACAGGAGCACCTGTGGTCTCAATATGATGTTTTGTGGTGTGCGTGGGTTTGCTCACCACAAAATTTAAATTGGTTAACTCCGGGTAGGAGTGTAGCACCTCATGGTATGGGTCATTTGCAGCGGCAATGAAAAATACCGGGCTGATAGATGGGGCATTAGATAACGAGCCAGGGACGGAAAGTTCCGTGCTAGCGTCTATCAGCCGGCGTCTGCGCATGTCGACCATTAAATTAAAATTATGCAAGAAATCCGCGCCTAGTATGGGGTACGGTAGATCTGCTACAGTGAAAACCCACGTAAAGTCTCTCCGTAAATTCAAGTCCAGAGAACGTGAAATTTGACCGTACGTGGGGATAGGTGAATGGTTCACCGCTTGCAGTGTTATCAATGACACTGGTGGCCTTTCTTTAAGTAGCCTAAGTGGCCATATACTACAAGCAGCGCCAGTGTCTACCAAGCAACGTGCTTGAGATTTTACGTCAGTGACGAAATAGGCACGGTTATTTGCATTTTGTGGAAAGTTTGCCGTGCTCGTCTTTCCACAATTTAGTTTCCCTGGTTGTTAAAAGTGCAGGGCATTTTACAGTTCCGTGCTTCAGCGCCATAGCGACTATGATAAAAACATAGTCCCGGCATGTTTGCACGGCGACGGTGGTGCGGGGAAGATGAGCGGCTTTTGTAGCGGCGTCTGGGTGAGTGCGACCTGCCCATATTGAGCTTGCTCACCTCTCTAGTGAGGCGTTCGATGGCCGTTAGTATAGCCACCGATGTAGCATCCTGTCTTACATTTGCGGTGCCTGTGGGTACCTCAGCAGGCTGTTGTGGAATCGCCGCGGTGGTAGGCCCCCTCACAAAGTCCATGACCTTGTCTGCCGATGCTGCTACTACATCGACGGTGTGTTTTTCAAACATTGGCGCAAGTATGGCCTTTACCTGCGCCGGCAGCCTTGAGAAAAAGAGCTGCTTAATTAAGGCACTGTCAGGAGGGACGTCCTCTGCCAGTTCCCTCATTCTACGGAGTAGTTCCGTCGGCCTGCAGTCACCTAAGTGCTCGTCATGGACCAGCGTTTGAAAACGCTTTTCCGCCGACACGGACGTCCGTAGTAGCACCTCCCGTTTTATGCTATCGTAAGTGGAGTTTAACGGGGTGTCCGTTATTAAGTCCTTGACCGCAGGAGTCAATGACGCGGGGAAGGCACTGAATAAAATGTGCAGCTTTGTTTGCTCTGACACGTTGTTCGCCGCAAAATAAGACTCGAGTTGAGCAAACCAAACCCGGACGTCACCAGCGAAGGCAGGCAACGTTGTCATCGTCACTACCGAAAGTAGATACCAAATATTTAAAAAAATATATATATATATATAATGTATCCGAAATCTGAAAGGACGCCGAATATGGACCACGTGGAGAAGAAAGGAGAAATATGGAGAAAATCTTTAAACAGAGACAATACAAAAAAAAATTTTAACAGGCTAATGGGGGAGGAGAAGAAAGAAACAAAATTACCATGAAATAAAGGTAAAACAAAATTATATCAGGAAGAGCCGTGAAGCAAAAAAAAAAAAATGTGGACAATATGGGTTTTTTTTTTTTTTTGTAAATGTGTGTGAACTCTTTAAGTACTTACATTTTGGCCGAAGAGTGCTAATGCGGAAAAACTTCGTGAAAGTTCTTTTTTTTTTGTTGAGTTTTTTCTTATGCGCGGTGCGCGTTAACACGGCAGAAATGTTCAAGGTAGAAAAAAGATAGCATTAGAAGTTCAAGTTTGGTATAAGAATTTTCGTACACCAAGAAAGTGTCACCTCTTTTTGTAGGTTGGCGTTTTTTTTATGTGTAGCCCGAGCCGTTGTGAAAGAAAAAGGTGTTTTTTTCTTTGTTTTGTTTCAAGGAAACGTATCCGGTTGAACGTTTTATTATTATTATCCGTGAAAATGTGGGATGTATTTGAAATTACATGCGTTTCCGTTAAAATCTTTTCAGCTTTTTTTTGTGTGTGACACGTGTTTTTGAAAATGTTTCGTTTACCGTGTTTGACGAGGATGATATGGTTTTTTTTTTTTTTTTTTTTTTTAAGTTTTAAATGTGCTCTCCCGAATCCGTTGTCTGTTTATGTGTGTGGTTGGAAACCATGTGCTGGTTTTTAAAATGCGCGCCTTACCCTGTTAAAAAGCGAAAGAAGTGTCTGTTCGGAAATGTGTTATCACGACGGAGTCACCATTTTAGGGAATTTCCCTAATAAAATAAAATAACACAATTCTATGAACAATGACAAACAACTTCTTCAACTTAACAAGGGAAAGGTTTATTTGCAAAGCGTACTGAAGGAAGAAAGTAGAGTCGGGTCTCCACTGCCTTACGAGGTAGTTACAGCCCGCGGCTGTCGTCAATACCTTTAGTAGGAGCAGCGAAGAGAACAGGCGTCTAGCACCGACGAAGGCTGGTAGCGTAAGAGAGAGTTTTCTTCTGGGACCGGAAGCTGTCTGGTCCCTAGGGGTCAATTTGTATTCGTGCGCAAGTCCTCAGATTGGACAGTCTAGCGCCTCATCACTCACTCAGAGGAAGCGAATGCGCGAGAAGAAAAGGGGTCCATTTGTGTCTGCTACATATATATATAAGATTTTAAATTAAAAATTATTTACTGCAAAATAAAATGCACAATCAAAAATTGTTTCACATAAACTGCAATCGTCGGCTGCCGAAATTAAAAAAGAAGTTATTACTCTTCTCCCTCAATAAAAGAAAAACAATTGTCTAAAAAGATAATAAAACAGTAAAATGTTTGTAATTTAGGTTTCTGTTTCTCTTTCTGTATTTTTTTTATTTTTCATTTTTTTATATACATACGTTCGTTCGTATATAGTACGTCGGTTAGTTTTTCTTTACTCACTTGTTAAATTCGACTAACGGAAAAACGGGTGTTAAAGTGCACAAGTTCCCGTAATATTGTATACGGACATCTATATAAAGGATCTAAACAAAAATATTGTATACGGAATCTATATAAAGGCTCTAAGCAAAAATCTTTTTTTTTAAATCGCAACAACTAGAGGCGTAAATTATCGATTTATTATGAAAAACATGAAACTAATACAGAAATTATCATCACGTCATCACGTGAATCTAATTCACCTTTTGAAATCGTTGTAATCAGGTTCGTGCAAAGATGGTGGAATAAAGATAGTGGGGCATGGTTTTGAAAGCCGGTTTATTAAAATTATTTGGTTTCCGACTACTTTTTGATTGTATTTGAAAGATTAATTCCCCCCCAAAAAAATAAATATTTGTACACGTGGAAAAAATGTTATAATGAAAAATGTTTTTATGACTGACAATTACAACTAAATCTTAAAGTTAAATAAATTAATTGTAAAAATCCTTCGAATGATAAATATTAGTTGCCTGTCTCTATTTCAAACATAATAGGTAGAGTGATTAGATATTGAATTAAATTTAAAAAAAAACACCATGTTTGTACAAAAAAGAGTTTAATTAGCCCCCCCCCCCAAGTTAGATTATGCACTTCGCAGGATCACAACAAACGGATTTTTTTTTAACATATTACATCAACACAAATAATTATCCAAACGCACACGACAGCATCAAAACCCATTTCTTTCCGTGTCTACCTCAACGGCATAATCCGCAAGTCATCCCAACCAAAAAATCTGAATCTAATTCAAAGCATAACATCACAACCGACGTGTCTCCAGCATACACATGAACACAAATAATTGACCTACGTACTGTAAGAGTACAATCCTCACTCGAATACATTCACGACTTTATCAGCTTCAATTTGATATGACAAGTGAATCCCCAGTCAGATGACTCCCTGCTGTAGAATATAAAAACAAACACGAATCAGAAACGAAAACGATACATTAACCCAGGGAACTATTCATGTCTACAACTACGTCCGCAGGAACAGTATAAATACAGCCGATTTTTCGACAAGCATGTCAGATCAGGCTAGCCCATCGAGCAGTGAAGTTACTCCCGTCAGCAGCAGCAGTAGTCAGTCAGCGTCGATTCACATATTGCTACCGGCAATAGTAGCCAGCCCCGGCCGACTCACTAGCAGTTTAAGCCAGCAGCAGCTGTCACTAAACTTTCATCAGCGAAATCGGTAGCAGCAATCTAGACTACCCCTCATTCGCCATCAACTCCCCGAGTCTGCCAACCGATGCCGTCTTTTTTTCAAGCAGCCTACTTACGTCCCTGTCACATCTTGACAATATCAACAGTTTTTCCTTTGATCGCTTTGACTTTTAATAACTAAACTTATTCGTTTGTCCTTCTTGCTTCCATACGTCCATTTTTCAAATATAACAATTCGCACTTTATTGTTGCTGATACGTATGCAAATGCAGTCATTGATGCGGAAACATCAGAAAAACTAGGAGTAATAGAAAGGATTAACGAAATAATAAAAATACACATAAAAGGCTTAATAGAAAAATACTGTTTTGGTGGCAGAGGCAAATTACCAGTCATTCATTATAATTTGGTGAATCTGGCCGTAAAACCAGTTGTCAATCCTGTTGCAGACCAGGGTATAAATATCCTAGCTCGCTACAAAAGAAAATAATGAAACGAATGGAATGAAGGAAACAAAAACTCAATTGCTGAATAAAATAAACATGTCGTTTATTTTCTGTTGAAAAATGAATGTTTTAGGTGTAACACGTGTTCATGTCTGCACGTGGAAAGAAGAGTGAGTTATGTGGTGGAAATGGGAATGACAGTCCAGCGTGTAGACAAAGAAAAGGATAGAGGGTTGACATCAGTAAAGCTGCACGCAATTGTGGTAATTGTCCAGGTGGAGATATCTTCAAGCCGAGAGCTTGGACGCTAACTTGTTGTCTGTTGATGGACCAAAGCCACAGGGAAGAAAAAGAAAGAAAGTGAATCCAGGCCATGGAGATAGAAAACGTGTAAAGCGTACGTACTGTCTGTTAACTCGGGCCTCACCTACAGTAGCAGCTGGCGTGAGGTGCGCGGGCGCGGTCGCCCCGAAAGGGGCGAATGGTTTGTCGACCACTCAGCTCGGAAGGCAAGTTGAAAAGGGTTAAGTAGCTTATTGCTCTTGCTTTTATAGTTGTTTCCGGTGGTCTTTTGCGCATGTGCGGAATTCCTTTAAAGAGGAAGTGACGTTGTCCATGTGTGCGTACATGTGCGCGTATGTGTGTGTACGTTAGCGTGTGTGTGTATGCGCATGAATGTGAGTGTATGTACGTGAACGTGAATATATGAACGCGCGTGTATGTGCGCGCGTATGTTTGTGCGCGCGTATGTGTAAGACCAGAAAAGTGGTTTGAAATGTAAAAGCGTGTTTTTGTGTGAGGCTAGAAAAGGCTCGCGCAATCCTCCAAAGAATACACTATTTGATTTGATACTAAAATTTTAAAGGGATTTTTTTTAAAAGTGATAGAAATCGCATTAATAAAACACATTCAGGAACCAGCAGATTGGGTAAAATCTCTCGTAACAGTGAAGAAACAGAATGGCAAGGCAAGACTGTTTAGACACTAGAGATCTAATCAAAGCTTTAAAAAATGGAGCATTTTAAGTAACGTACTGCCGACGAAATTTTTGCAGCAAATGAAAAATCAAAGTATTTCATACTTTTTAAAGAAGATAGATCAAAACTTGTAACATTAAATTCGCCATTTGATCGTTATTCATTTAATCGCTTACTCTTTGTGATAAAAAGTACATCGGAAGTTTTTCAAGTACAATTAGCGAAAATAACAGAAGGTATGAACGTGTTAGAAGAACGCGTGGCGAAACGAGACAATTGAAATTGAATGAGAGAAGACAGAACAACAAATTTGACTCGGTTCAAATACTGTAGAAGAACAAAGAATTCACAGGATTATATAATAAGACGGTCGGAAACCTTTGAAAAAAAAACATATAAAAATTCTCGAAAAAAATATTCAGACAACTACGCACAGCTGGTTTGAAATTTAAAAAAAAGATGTAAAAATGCAATTTGCAACAAAGCAACTGATATACTTGGGTCACGTGATCACTTATCAAGGAATAAAGCCAGAACTTTCTAAAATAATGGCGATTACAAATATTCCTCTCCCAGAGAATGGAAAATACATTCAATGATTTGGGGGGAATGGCGAACTACTTGTGTAAATTCATACCAAATTACTCAGAATTAATTACACCGTTAAGATAACTCATACACAACAAAACAATCTGATGGTTCAATAAACCTTAGATGCAGTTGAGAAATTGAAACAAATAATAACAAGTTCATCAATTCTAAAATTTTATGATCAAAGTAATGAAATATAAATCATTATTGATGCTAGTAAAAAAACGCAACATATGTTGATGAAATATGCAAAATCAGCTTGGCCACAAAACAAATATGTACCACCTATTATAGCGCCATCGATGCTAAGTCGTGATGCGATATCGGTTGTGAAGTGTCTAATATTAAAGGGCATACGAATAATGGCCCTAGGCACTTTAAGAACAAAGATCCTGCAAAATATCCATATTGGATATCTAGAGATAGAAAAGTGCATTACAATTGCGAAGGAAGTTATATATTTTACCAATATAAACAATCAAATAAAAATATGATAAGCACATGCACCAATATAAACAATCAAATAAAAATATGATAAGCACATGCACATATTTTTAAAGCATAGAAACCAGCAACCATCAGAATCGTTCATACACCCCGAAATACCTGTAACGACATTGATGAAATTTGCGACTGATATGTTTTCTATATATCAATGTACATGTTGTAATCATAGACTATACAACGAGATATTTCGATATCCATAAACTAGACAACTGTATGTCACACCTAGTGATTAACAAGGTAAAAAATAAAACACTTTTGCCAAGTTTGGTATTCAACAAATAGTGATTAGCGACAATGGACCGGAATACCAATCATTGGAATTTGAACAATTTGCTAAGAAATGGAAATTCAAGTTTATTACAATTTCCCACAAGCAGATGGACTGGAAGAAAGAAACATCTAATCAATAAAAAAGGTACTAAAAAGTCTGTCGAAATCCATTTGAACAATATCAGCATAAATATCTATTCTATTAAAAGATACGTCTCCGTCACCCGCCAAACAGTTAATGAAAAGAAATCTTAGGACAAAGTGTCCGAACATTTTGTACAACAAAAAAATGAAAAGGCGTAACACTAGGTGTATCAGAATTGGGGGGGGGGGAGTTTTTAACACCCCTAACACGAAACTGCAAATAAAATATTAAAAAAAAAACTCGTAATTTCTCTTTTAAAAGTGGGTTGTTTATTTTCTTTATGGAATATACTTCCAAAATAAACTATTAAAGTTGTTAAAAAATAATAGTAATATTATTTTTATTTTTTTAAAAACAATGTTTACAAAGTTCCGGCGCACCTTGATGCAACCATTTTTTTTTTACGTAGTGAAATCAATTGAATTTTACGAGTTAAATATGTTTTTCAATTTTTAAACTTTAAAAATCTATTAAAAAATTTTATTTGGTTACATTTTTACGATATTTTCAGAGTCAATGTGAAATTTTATGCTCTTTCTAATCAACCAAATATATTTTAGATAAAGGTTTTTTTTTTAATTCACCCCTCCATTTTGAAATGTTTATTAAAATTTTGATAATTAATGTACTCACCAAGGTTTTATATGTCACAAATTGAAGATAAAATATGAATAAAGTATATATTGTAAATTAAAACAAAAAAGAAGTGTTTTTTTTTTTTGGAAATTTACCTGTAACGTCCAAAGTGTAAAACTTTTTTTAACTCAAGTTGATATTTTTTTTTAATTGGAAGCCTATTTTCTGCTTATATTGTTCAACAAGTATTGGAGGAAAAAACTTATAAGTAAAATTTTACTATTTTTAAACTAGGGGAACACATTTCTTCATGCACAAGGCTAGACGGCTAACGCGAACGTGTGGTTTTTTACTGTCTTCTGTCCATCCGTAGTTCAAAACAAGGACAAATCGGTACTTCCGTTTTTTTCGATAAGAAAGTAAAAATGCGTGAGTCATGGCCCTTTTTTCAAATAATCTTTTAAAAAATTATTTTATTTAAAAAGTAAATGAAATTTAAACTATAAATATAGATAAATTCTGAACAATGAAGAATGGAACTACACATTCTATAGTATTTTTATGGATTTTTTTTTAAATTTATATCGATATTTTATAATCGAAAAAAGTAAAATTTCGATGATTTTCTTCAAATCTTTTTTAAAGAAAACCGATTAAAAAAACAAATGTTGCATGATTTGCTATTAAACCTGTCATATTTTTTTTTAATTTTGGTCTTTGCTCCTTTAATTGAAAAAAAAGGTTTGAATTACATTTTTCAAGTAGTTATAAGCTTGTAAAGATAGGAGGTCGAATTATTCAATTTTTGTCATGCATTAAGATCGTATTCTGACACTGCTAACGTAACACAGAAAAAAAATTTAATGACACTATTCGTATACGTTTCAACAGAAGAGAGAATCAGAAAGCAATGGTAATCAAAAAATTGGAATAAACTCATTCGTACAAAGGGATAAAAAAATGAAAAAAAAATTATTTTTATTTTTTATTAAAAAAACAGATGTTAGCTATACATGAGTTATTTCCCGTTAACCATGTTTACTCATACTATTCCTCGTATCGCTACCTCCCACCATATAAGATGCAATAGATGTTGGTTGACTACAATATTTCAAGTTCAATAAATACTTCGTAATGTTCACACGTGTCCGTTGTTCATCATACCAACCCACTCCCCCTACTAATCTAATATCTTTAATTAACGATAATAATAATTGAATTAAGCATTTTTTATATATATTTAAATGAAAAATAATAATTGCCAAAAAATTGTTCGTTGGTTTTTATGATAACAGGTTGCAGAAAAAAGTTAAATGTAATATTATATATGGAGGGATGAAAATGTAACCGTCAGTGTGAGACATTTTTCACACTTTTTTTCAAATAACAATTTTTTTAATTTTCAAGATTAAGATACCCGTTCAACTCCAAAATCATATTTTTTTTTCTACTGACAATTTGAAAATATATAGGTGGAAAAAAAATCATATTGGTATAAAAAATAGAACGTACAACTATTTAATCATTAATAAAGAATTGTTTTAACTTTTGAATGAATAATTAACTGTAGGAATAAATCAATAAAGTAATTGCTAAAATTGACTTTTGATCAACATTTTACAAACGTTTAATTCCAAGTCAAAGTAAAAACATTGGTAAACTGTCATCAATAATTTTTTAATATTATTAAATATAAAACTTATACCAAGTTAAATATTTTTTTAAAAAATACGGACCATTATTTATTAATATTAATACAGAATTACAACTGGTTAAGAAAACAATATATAATTATTGAAAAGAATTACAAACTAAAAAAATACAAATTTAAGTTAAAATTTATCATAATGTCTACAGGAAATTCAAAGTTGATAAGCACAAAGAAGCGGGTAGTTGAAGAGAGAATGAGGATGGACAAAAGAGACTGGTTTTATTTTCAAATCTGTACTTACCAACATGGAACGTTCGTATAATTTTTACCATTTTTAAATAAATGATTTGTCTATGTTCCTGTTTTTTCAATTTATTTTTTTAAAAGATTATATGAGCATTATCTTACGTTGATGATTATACGTTCATAAGTGCAATGGAAATATTAGAATCTTACATATAAAGATCATGTTATAAATAAGACAATAAAAAAGGTAGATATAATTTTTGCAATTATATTTATTTGTGTATGTAAATATTAAATAAAAAAATGCTTAATTCAATGTTAATATTGATAGTTTGAGAAATTCATTTTTCTTTGAGTAATTTTTTTTATCGATTTTGTTAATACGGACTTTGGGGCTTTTTTTTTTCGTAATGTTCCTGTAAAAATATTTTTCTTTCTTTTACTGTTACAAATTACGATGCTTTATTTACATAAAAAAGTAAAATTAAACCCATTTACTACTGAAAACCATAACTTTAGTAAAGGTATTTTTTTGTTTAAACAAAATAATACATTTCCACTAAGATTTTTTTAATAAAAAGCTCTCATTCATTATCGACTGATTGTTCAACAGACATCAGTTATGACGTTATTTCATGTGCCTGCCGTGCCCTGCCCTTCTCATATTAAAATGGTTCGATTTTTTTTAAATATCAAAACTAAGGTGTTTTTTATAATGTAAAAAAAAAAGGATTATTACATTTTAAAAAAAAATAAAATTACGTTTTTTTTTAAATAAAAACGAAACTTTAAATTACATTAAATATTAATAATTTTTTCCATTTTCTGCGAACTTGCTTTTCCGGTCACCATCTTAAAAGGCTATTTCCGGGCATCAAATTCATCTCGTTTTTCTTATAATCGTTTCTTTGTCGAAAGCAGACTGCAATACAAAAAAGTAAGTATTAGTTGAATTTATTTGTTTTTTATAGTTCTTTTTTATTACTGGGGTGCGTCCAAACCATTATGCTTCCCTTTTGTTTTGATATAAAAATAAGTCAACATTCAATATTTGCATGTAAACGGAGAATAGAATTATAGAATTCTTTCCAATCGTGTAATATTTTTGGTGATTTTAAAGCCCCCCCCCCCGGAGTACTTTGAAAACGACTTTGATATTGAAAACATCGCAAATTCGTGGTTTAGTTATTAATGTAGGTATGACCGTAATAAAAGGATTTTCGACCTCCATAAATAATAACAGTAAAAACTTATAAAATAACATTGGTTCATTGTAATTTTTGTAGTATTCTCAAGAAGACAGCTTCTAAACAAATATTTTTTACTCTCCATAAAACCGGTGATTTTTTTTTTTTCAAATTCCCACAAAAGACGAAAACTGAAAAATTGAATTGCTTGTTATTTCTGCATATTTTGACGTAAACAATGAAAACAACACGATATTTAAAATTCTCTCAAAAACGAAATAATTAATAAATTTTGTTAATTATTTTACAGATTTATTTACAAAAAAGAGATGAAAAAGGGATGAATTAAACTGAAGGAAAATAATATGCAAAAAAAATCCTCATATTTTGCCCCCCCCTCTCTAACGCAGTATTTGGGGGGGGGATTAACATCTCAGTTTTTTTACATATTTAAATATACGGACTTATTTAAAAAAAAAAAAATGAACTATATATGAATTGAAAGAAAATATGCAAAAAGACCCCCCCCCCCTTGACAGTTTTTCTCATTTCATTGTTTTAGGGATCATCCGCTTAAAATATTCTTTTCTGGATATCTTATCTATGTATGTCTGTTTTATAATATTTCAAGTCAAAGGTAAGGTTTTTACTGTTATATTTCACTTGAATAATGATTGAACAAAAACTTAAAGAAGGTATAATATATATTTGTGCTGACGTTTTTTCCTATATTTTTAATGTTTCATATGTCTCTTCTCTGATAAATTTGCCGACATTGTGATGTTTATATGCGATTTAAACCCCGATCCTTCTTCTTTAATATAGAGTAACAATTACGATGAATTAATTTCATTTTCTTAGTTTTGACTTGTATTTCTTTTACTGATGCCGAAAATTAGTATCACACCTATTATTAAACACTAAAGACCCATACATACATAAAAAAGAAAAGAAAATGCGTCAGAGGTGGTAGGCGTTACATAAAACATCACACACAACAATAAATAAATTTTAGTGTTCATAAGAAAATATTTCAGTTTTTAATAAAGACTGCTGTAGAAAAAGAGGTAACGATACTGACAATGACAGCAAAAATGACCAGAATTGCATTGATGATCATCATGGTGAGTGGACGACATTGGTTTGGTAGGAGAAACTTTGAAATAATGCCAATGTTACCATGTTCCTTTTATTGTTGTTCTTCTAGCATGTACACGGCCATCTTGCTAAGGATTATAAGCAGATGAATTGATGGCTTATTTTTTAGTTTACGTCTACATCTTTCAAAAATAGTTTTTGCTAAAATAATAAACAGACCGAAGTTAATCTCTAAAATCTCTTTACGTGTAAACAATAAAAACAAAAAAAATATTGAAAAAATTTTTTTTTGAATTTCAATTCCGATTAAATTTAATTAAAAGAATCTTTGGAAAGAAATTATTTCCACAATAATTCGTAAATTAAACTCATAATATCCCGAAATAAAGAAAATGTACCTTTTTGGCACTTATGGATATACCCTGCTGAAATTATTATTTAGAAAGCCATTCTTAACATGGAGATAAGAAGGTGTTTTGTAACTACTGTGCACTTTTACAATTAAATAAAAAAAATGTAAAACTTGAATTTAGATTTAAAATTCTATTTTAATAAATGGCGCGGTGACATAATTGCATAAGCACCACCTTTTTTTAAAATGAAAATCCATTAAAAAAATGCCGACAATAATTTATAAATACAAATAGCGCTAATTCTCACCAAAGTATGGATCATGGGAAGTGCAATAATTACATTTAATTTATTTCTTTAATTAGAATATTCTTAATGTACACAAGTAAAAATTCTTTATTTTTCTCTAAAAATGTTTTATATTTTACTTGGTTTAAAAATTATTGAGGATGTTTGCTTACCAATGTTTTTCCTTAGATTTTGAAATTAAACGTTTGTAAAATGTTTAAATAGTCAATTTTAGCAAGTAGAATACTCGATTTATTTTAAATTGATTTATTGATGATTAAATATGATTCAAATTTGAAATAGAATGATTATTTAATAATTAAATTATAAAGTTTTACTTTTTCGCCGTTCTGTCGACCCACACTTTTTAAAATCAATTGTCAGTAGAATTTATAGCATTTTTAAATAATTTTTTAACATGACACGGGACACGATCTCATTTTTTTATTTTTTTATTTTTAAGATTATATATTAAAATAAAATTGTTGATGTTCATTTGTAAAAAAAAAAGAATATTATAGTACTAAATGTTTAATTTTGCCGGAAACTATCACCATTAAAATAACAACAAATACATTTTTTTGCGATATTTTATATTTTTGCTGTAAATATTAAATAAACAATGCTGGATCAAGAATAATATCATTAGTTTAAGACATTATATTTTTCGGGTTATATTCATTTCATTAAGGTGTTTTTGTAATGTTATTGAAATGTGTATATTTTTTTTATTTTTATTGTAAACATTTATGATGCTTTAATTTTATAAAAGGAAAAATAAAGTCATTCGATTTTTGTATTTTAAGATAAACAGTTAAGGCATTTTTGTTTACATAAAATAATACATTTTCATTAAATTTATAATAAAAAATGATGGGTTCATTATATTCTGTGATAATTAATAAATACTGTAAATTTCATTAAAATCAGTTGAATTCCAAAATTTTCGTGTATTTGGAACTTAAGGGAAAGGTTTATACATTGTAGAGTATTTACCATTCATTTTGCACGTACATAATTATAGGATTCTTTCTTATCAGGTATTTTTTTGTTTTTAAATTTATTTTCTTTGCAAGTCTTTTGAAAACGATTTTGATATTTAAAACGATGCAGCACATATCTCTGGCAAATATTATTTTACTTAGAAACCATTTTTCTATTTTCCTTTCCTGTGCATTCGCAAAGAAAAGCCAAAATATCAATTTAACACAAATATTGTTTAATTTATCTTTTACCGTTATATAATTTGGCTTTCAAACCTGTTTATTTTTTTAGATAAAAACTCATTTCAGTTTTTAGGAAGTGAATTCAGTTTGATGTTATATGTTATTAATTTTATTAATTGAATTTAATGATTGTTTAAGAGTTTGATTGCAATCTCTAAATTATGAGTTGATGTAAAATAAGGGTTTTGACCCAGATTTTCTCATTCCCCGTCAACATCTTTAAATAATAATAATAATAATAGTAATAATAATAATAATAATAATAATTTTTATTATTAGAATAACATGTGCCTGTACAGCATGCAAATTCCTAGCCAAGTAAAGAAATACTTAGTTAAGATAAATCATCTTCTTCAAACTCTTCAAAACATGCCTTGCTAAGTGTTTCTTCTCTGATAATTGAAAAATGTCTTCAACGATGTCAGTATTCAATATTTCTGGCAAAAGAACTGACCTACTGAATAATCGTTTCATCATTCTCCTTTCCATATTTACATTGTAAACAAATGATTCTCCTTTCCATCTTTGTTAACAAATTAAGGACTAGCTTACAACTTTATAAATGATAAACTCCTTGCTAATATGTTCTCGATGGTAATATGTCTAAAGAACATGATAGCAATGTGTGTGTGCCTCAAGGGTTGATCCGTTGACCTTTATTGTTTCTGATATTCATAAAATACATCTCCAATAAAATTGTGTCCGAACGCAATTAACAATTAAAAGAAACAAAGGCAGAAACTTTAGCAAAGGACGTTCAGATTTTAGTAAAATTTGACCATAAATGTATGGCAGTAGTTAATGCTACCAGGGCTTCTTTCCTTTAGCAATTACAAGAAACTTTCTCAACAAACGATTGTCCTGGAAAATAACACCCTGCCTTAAGCCTCCTCATTCAAAATCATTGGCTTTAGAGTTGTAGGCAACATAAAGTCGAACAAATATATTTAGAATATTGCAAAGACTGCTGGAAAATAGTTGGGATCATTCTACCATGCTAAAATTACATTTGAGAGTATCGTATATTTCTACAAAGCTCTCATTCACCTTCACGTAGAGTATTGTCTCCACATCATTCACATTTGCATAGCATATTGTTTCAACATTTGTGTCTTGACTCCAATTTTTTGAGGAAATCCTTGACACAATAAAAATCTGACAAACAATAAGGCAGCTGGGGATGATGTTTTTTTAATCTGAAATCTTCAGAAGTATTAGTCACAACCCTCCATTAAAATTCCACCCTTGTGTGGGAAACTTAAAAGCTATGACAAGCTTTCCTTTTACAAGAAAGGTGATAAACGCTGTTGCTGTTATTATCACCGTGTCAACCTTATTGATATCAGTGAAAAAGCCCTTTCTACTATTCTGTTAGACCGGTTTCATAGACAAAGAGGCGCACATATAAGGTCAAACCAAGGCATATTTCAAAAGAGCTTAAAATATACTGACCAAATTTTTACTCTCCCAAAAAACAGAATCGCTGGAACAAAAAGTAAAAAAAACTATCGTCCGGCTCATTTTCATTGTTGCACTTGACTCTGTAGACTGTGGAACCATTTGGAAGGTCATACATGTTGATAACATGCCTTCAAACTGCTCAACCTAATCAAAGCCTAATATCTCTCCACATGCACTAAAGTTTGTATGTAGGGTCAGGAGTCATGCTTTTTTGACATACATTCTGGCGATTGACAAAGATGTATTCTCTTACCTACGCTCTTCACTTATATACAATCGACTGGATGGCATTGAACACTATGGCCAACTTTCATGTTGCAACAGCTGGCCCAACTAACCTGGAGTGAATGCCACAATACTTACCCATGATGTGTATGTTAGTGTATCTAATACTAGTATTACCCTCCTTAACAAGGTCCAAAAGCACAGTCCTACACTCGACCAAGCTCCAATGTCTGCCCCATCGCCGCAATGTTCATCTCTGTGCCTATTTTGTAAGTATGTTAAATGAATGTGCTCTGATGAACTCATAGCACCCTTGCCTATATAGCATATGTACTCCTTAACAACCGACAAGCAGTAAAATATCACTGCTTCAATGTTGAGACGTTGAACAGCTTTCTACTCTAATAGTTCTTTTTTGTCCTCGTACTGATAGACTTTGTAATTTAGGATCTGTACTTCTAAATACTGGGAATAACTTTCAACACATGAATATAGTTAGTTATTTTTATTATTCGAAATAAAATAAAGTCTAACTTTATTACAGAATATATTTTCATATGAAAACTCATTTTAATAAGAAAATTTAGTTATTAAATTTAAAATATTGTCACATGTTTTTTGTGAGAATTTATATAAAAAACAATTATACCAAAATATTCATTTTTTTACAAAGTGACTATGTATTTATAAAATATTTAAACATTTTCTGTTCAGTTTGAGATATTGCCATTTTTTTCTGACGTTATTTTATTTTACTTACATTTTAATACTTTCAGGAAACATGGTTTTGTGATTAAGAATATTTCTGTTACACATTTAAACTTTATTTTGAATATTTTTATTTAGAAAAACTTTAATTCTATTTTGATTTAAATAAAATTCATATTTAAAAATTAACTTTATTTGATACAATGAAATATAGTAAATTAAGAAATATTTGATAAAATGTTAAAAGGATGAATGCATTTGCTTTGTATTTACTGTAATGTAAACTAGTGTGGGGTAATTTTGGTGATTTTAATATGTTTTCCAATTTTATGTGATTTCAATTATTTACATATGCATTTATACATTTTGTTGCAAATGTAACGAGATTGTTATAATAGTTTTTGAAGATCATCAGTAAAGTACTTGTGATTTTAAAATATTATAAAGTATTTATTTTGTTTATAAGCTAAAGCAAATATGTCAATTATATTAAAAACATTAAATTTGGATTTCATTAAGGGTTTTGGGAAATTTTGGGTCAATACTATACTACTTGCGACCTGTAGAGTCAGTATATTTTACAGATTGCTATGGAATCATGAGTATACAAAATAACTGTATAAAAGTGCAAGTGAGTATACAGAATTAATGTATGAACGTGCAAAAATTAATTTACATGCATGCAAGAACAAACGTGGAGGTCAGTGAAAACAATAGACAGTTTTGCATGTGCTCACAAAAAATTTAATGAATGCACACATGAAAACAAAGATGGCAACCAGTGAAAACAATACAGAATACATTGGACAATAAAGGTCTTAACATCATTGCCTTTAGATTAAATCAAATATCCTTTATATAAAAACGAATGAAAAAATACAAAGAGGGAGTGTGCATTATACAGGTCCAGCCTAGTTTTTTTGTGTGTTAACAGCCTTAAAAGTACCAGGAAATAATAATTAATATTTAATGATGAAACATTTTCAAAGCAAATCTTAAAACTACTAAAAAGTCCCCATAACACCCGTTTTGAAGTGGTTCTACGTAGTTTTTAAATATTTTAAATGGATGACTTTACCCTTCTGTTAAGTGTTGAGACATTATGTTGAACAGAGAGTAGTACGATCCTGAGTGTAATTACCAGTAACAAAGATGGCGGCATAGAAGTAATGTAGTTCAGATCCTGAGTGTAATTGCCAGTAACAAAGATGGCGGCATAGAAGTAATGTAGTTCAGATCCTGAGTGTAATTGCCAGTAACAAAGATGGCGGTGTAGAAGCAGTGTGGGTCAGATAAGATCCTGAGTGTAATTGCCAATAACAAAGATGGTGGCCATCTGATTGAGTCCAAAATTCGACAATTTTTAAAGGAAAAAATCTCTTCTTGTATATTATCTTTAAAGATCGTTGAAGCAAAATCTAGATTTTGATGATTTCAGTAAGTAAACTACATTGGATTAGTCGTAAAAAAACTAAAATTTTATTTATTTGTAAATTGATCAAGTATTTTTAGATCAGAAAAATATTTGCTTTGCTTTTGTTTTTTGTCTGAAAATCAAACTTGCAATGAATAATACACATTAAAATAATCGTAAATAAATAATTGTGGGCACGAAAAATGTAGTTTTTTAAAAATCAAGTTCTAGTTTTAATCAAACACAACTTGGGTTCAGAAAATATTTTTTTAAAAATATGTAGGTGCACCTGGACAATTGACACGACATTTAAATTGTTTTCCTTTTCATCTCTTATCAACTATTTCTGCTGATTATTAAAGACTAAGCTACCACATTATAAAAAAAATTGAAAAAAACTCAATATTTCGATATTTGGATGTGGGTCCAGTTTTACATACTAGCAAGTAAGATAAAAATGTTCAAAATAAAACTGATTTTAAGATTATATTGTTGTTTATTTTCTTGAGGAAACATTTTTTAAGTCAAAAATAAAACTCAGGAAACCTCCATAGAATCATATTTATATTCATATCTAAATTAGTTTTTTTAACTCAACAGGATTAAATTACATTTAATTGTAAGGAAAACCCATTAAATAAATCAAAATAAAACATATTGTTGATCTTGTGTATGTTTTGAATAGCAGCAGAAGTTTTAATATCTGACGTAAGACAGGGTGGCAATGAAATCAGTAAGCTGACAATTTTTTTGAAAGTGGAAGTCAGAACCAGATGGACAGTTTAAACGGCCACGCAATCATTCTGATCTGAGTTTTATGATTATATAGATTATTAATACAAAATGTATTCATTTATTTAATTAATAGACAAATATCGGAAAAATATTCTCATCCAATTTTTAAATTAAACGATATTGGATTCAGGGACTTTTAATAAAATTGATTATGATAATTCCAATGTTTGCTTTTAACATACTATGGTGAAACTTATTTCTAATTTATCTTTTATGAATAATTGTGTCTGTACCTTAACCTCATAAAATAATTCTATTTGCAAAAACATATAAAATTAATATATTTTCTTGAAATGTATCTTTTGTTTTTAATTTTGCAGAATATCAAGTAAACAACACAAGAAAACAAATGACAATGGATTAAAGTTAAAAACTGGAAATGAGAGAAATGTGAACATTTTCTGATAATATATTGCAAAAAACATTTCATGTTTACTAGTAAAGTATTCCTTCTATTCATAATCTTATTCTATCACAACCTAGATTGAATACTTTTTAATTTCATATGATTAATGTAGTTATGGGTGAAAATGACTCACATAATTATAAGTTCATATGATTAGTCTTTACACGTGTGCATATGACTAATACAGTTATGTACCATTTAATGAATACAAAATAGGAGGAATGCAAACTATCTGAAAAAATACTACTTATTGTTTAGAATTAAATTTTAGCTGTATTATGGGTTACATAAACTGAAATATTACTCTCATACTAAGCTGAAGTGAAATTATACTCTTGTAGTATATGCGGTTATTCTTTTACATGAAAATCACATATGTTCCAGCATATACAAACGCCCACTGAAGTAAAATATAGAGAAGCAACGTATGCTGCAACATGCAAACACATACTGGAGAGAAACCATATTCTTGTGAAGTATGTGGCTCCTCTTTTGCAAATAAATCATACATGGGTACACATATGCGGACACATACTGGAGAGAAGCCATATTTTTGTGTAGTATGTGGCTCTTGTTTTACACGGAAGGACACTATGTTGCGACATATGCGAACACATACTGGAGAGAAACCATATTCTTGTGAAGTATGTGGCTCTTCCTTTGAAAATAAATCAAACATGGTAATACATATGCGGACACATACTGGAGAGAAGCCATATTCCTGTGTAGTGTGTGGCTCTTGTTTTGCACAGAAAAACACTTTGTTGCAACATATGCGAACACATACTGGAGAGAAACCATATTCTTGTGAAGTATGTGGCTCTTCTTTTACAAATAAATCAGACATAGTAAGGCATATGCGAAGACATACTGGAGAGAAGCCATATTCCTGTGAAGTATGTGGCTCTTCTTTTACAATAAAAGCACAAATGGTGACATATGCGATCACATACTGGAGAGAAACCACATTCTTGTAAAATATGTGGCTCTTCTTTTACACAGAAGGCACATATGTTTCGACATATGCAAACACATACTGGAGAGAAACCATATTCTTGTAAAGTATGTGGCTCTTCTTTTCCAAATAAATCAGGCATGAGTAAACATATGCGAATACATATTGGAGAGAAACCATATTCTTGTGAAGTATGTGGCTCTTGTTTTACAAGTAAACAAGATATGATACAACATATGAGAACACATACTGGAGAGAAACCATATTCTTGTGAAATATGTGGACTCTCATTTACACAAAAATCTAGTTTGTTGCCGCATGTGCGAACACATACTGGAGAGCGACTACATTCTTGTGAGATATGTGGCTCTTCGTTTACTAGAAAGCAACATATGGTACAGCATTTCCGAATTCATACTGGAGAAAAACCTTACTCTTGTGAAGTTTGTGGTACTTCTTTTGCAGTTAAACACAATATGTTGCAACATATGAAAAAGCACACTGGAAAATGATAGGGATGTTTATATTTAAGAGAAAAAAGATTTGAGTTGATAGGGATGTTTATATTTAAGAGAAATAGATTTTAGTTGACATACAAGGCCAATAAAAATTTGACGATATTAATCAAAACTTTAATTATTTTAAGTGGACTATCCACTTATCTTGTGCTTCCTTTTTTTAAAATTAAATATGTTTTTAACTCTTTTTCAAGATGTCTTTTACCATGTTTTATTAATCATTTGTTCATATTATAAGCTCTATTTCCTTTTCGGTTTTATTGAGCTTTTACATCTGGCTGAGTTTATTTTACTTGTAAATATAAACTCTTTAATATTTATAATATATTTTAAGTTTACCATTTTGATTACCTTGGTAAACTTATTGTAATTTTATGTATATATATATATATATGTATATATATGTATATATATAATGTAGTCATCCACATACAGTACTGATTCGCTGTTTCACAGCTCATCAATGGGCTACACAAGCAAGTACCTCAAGCTAGGATCGAAACCCGACTGCCCAAACGACAGTCGGACCCTGTTGCAGTTTAAGCATATATATATATATATATATATATATATATATATAAAATGGGTTAAGAAATTCCAACGAAAGAAAGATGTATATTTAAATAAGGGAGTAGTCACCAACAATGTGTATTTTTTACATTATTTTATTATTCCGTGTCTTGGTTTTTCATTGAGGATTATGTTTGGATCATTGTAATAATGTTTTTAAGTCATTGAAATCGTTTTTACGCTTGTTTCAGACGTTCTGTGATGCGTCCTCATCAGAAATTATTTTCAAATGTGTTGGAGATGTAAAAATGGCGATTTTCGTTGTTAATTTGAAGTTTTTCCAAGGGGTGGAGGCTTGCAAGTGTTTATTATTCATTGGCATGCTCAATTTTTATTACTCTTTTATTGGGCTTGTCGAGGGAGACTGCTGACCTGGCTTTAGTCGCTATCTCTTTCTGCTAATGTATTTTCTTTTCCTTTAGGGTGGGGTAGGGTGTGTGAGTGTTTGCTTTTATTGGTTTGGGAATGTGTATATTGTTTTATAGTATTTTGGGGTTATTTGCTTCCTTAGGAAGGCGGCTGTGATCCGAGGTCGTTACTAATGTGTATGTGTGGGGAGGGTGGACTAGTTCTTCTGAAATATGGGTAGGGGTGCTTTCATTCTATTTTGATATTTATTTTTTGGATTCTTGGATTTTAGTATTGTGATTTTTCGTTTTAGTCTTTTCGGGTATTCCTTATATTATGTTTGTTTAGAAAGAGGGGTGTATTTAAATATGTATAGGGGATTTTTTTAATGTTTCTATTTATTTGTCTCCCCATGTGGGTATGGCCAGTCCCAGGATCGGTTCCTAGTGTGGGGAAGATTTTGTTCCCCAGAGGGGGAGGGGCATTGCAGGGGGTATAGGTATGGGAGGGGGATGATAGAAGGGATGATAGTTTCAGTCATGAGGGGGTTCTCCTCCACTGACTGAGGAGGGAGCGAGGTGTTGGAACAGATATTATACTATGGTTCTAGGTGTTTCCTAGTGTTGTTGGTTTCGAGGTTAAGTAGGGTTGGTATTGTTCAATGTGTTGTATTAGAGATAGGGGTGTTATGTATGTGTGTGGCTGTATGCGTGCACGTGTGTGTGTTTTAATGTGTCGGTTCTGATTTATGTGATGGTGTGTATGTGTATGGATGTGCATGCGAGTGTACCTTGCATTTCATGTTTTTATGTGATGATATTAGGCTCTGTTCAGTTCAGGAGTGAATCTGGCGATGAAGTTTTTTTCCTGTGTAAGTAAATAAAAATAATTTTCTGTTTGGAAGATTGACGTTATTTTGAAGCTGTTTCCACTGCATGTGTGTACGTGTTTTGAAACATAGAGGTGTCTCTTATCTGCAATTTTAATGTTGCTCTTATGTAAGGCCACTCTATTGCTGAAATTTTTGGTGGCGCCTATGTAGGATTTGTTGCATGTTGTGCATCTTAGTGCATCTACTACATTTCTGGAGGTGCAATTTAGATCCTTTTTTATTTTGAATGTTTATGCTGGGTTTTTGAATTTGTATGTGTTACCTTTTATTATTATGTCACATACTCCACATCGCGGTTTGTTGCATTTTGTAACTCCTTTTGTAGTATGTGGGACGAGTTTTGAGGAAGTTAGGATGTGTTTTAAGTTTTTGGGTTGGCGTTTGCTTTTTATTATTTTTGTTGTTTTAAGTATGTTGTTTAGTTTGTCGTTCTGATTGAGGAGGATAAGGTTTTTTGTTATCTGTGTGAATAGTTCTGGGTTGTTTGTGTTGTGTGTAGAGACGTATGCTAGAATTTGTTCTTTGTTGTGTTCGTTTGGGGTTCTTAGTTGGTCTATTGGAATTTTTTCAGCCAATTCAATCTCTTTCTGTATTAGTGGTAGTGGATATCCTCTTTTCTGCAGTGTTATTTGTAGTTCATTCAGTCTAGTTGAACGGAGGTGTCTGTCTGTTACTATGGTGCAGACTCTATGTGCTAGGGAGTAGGGTATTGATTTTAGACAGTTTTTAGGATGGTGGCTTTTTAAGTGGAGGTATTGTTGAGTGTCTGTGGGTTTGTGGTAGATGTCTGTGATTATGTTATTGTTTTTTATTGTTACTAGGATGTCTAGGAAAGGTAGTTCTGTGGGGTTTTGTTCTAGTGTGAAGTTCATTTTTGAAAGAAGATTTTGTAGCAAAGTGTGGAGTTCTTTGATATGAGGTTCTCCAGAGGATAAAGCAGTCGCCTAGGTATCTTTTCCAAGATTTTATGAAGAGTGTTTTTATATTGTGCCCGTACTTTAGCTCTATCCTTTCATAAAAGGTCTCTTTTAGGAAGGCGAGTGTAAGGGTGGCATATGTCGGTGCCATTTTGATACCCATTGCTGTGCCTAGTATTTGGATGTAGTTGTCTTTATTGAATTGGAAGGAGTTGTTATTGAGGATTATGTCGATGCTATCAATCAGGAATTGTTTATTGAATCTGGGGTGTAAAGTCTGTGTATGTTTGTCAATCCAATATGCAATAGCTTATTTTCCTAGATTGTGTGGGATATTGCTATATAGTATAGGCTGCTAACATCGAATGTAGCTAGTATAGTCCCATCGTCTACTGTTTGTGGTAGGGAGCAAAATGGCACCGTATTTGCTAAAGGATTAAAATAGGAAAAAATACAGTTAAGCTTAGCGGAAATAAAATAGTTTCTGAGTATGCGTACATATACATTTTTAACTTAAAGGCACTTAATTTTGAGCCTTTTTTATCCACCTGGCGATAGCTCAGATGATAACTCTAAATATAGCTTTATGCGGTGAATGTTTTTGTTTCAATTCTATCTGAGACCATCAAAGTCAATAAAAAACTTTAAAAATCATTTGTATATATATTCGGTACAATATAATAATCCATAGAGAATCTGCACTATAATAATAAATATGAAATCTGCAGCTCTTTATATCATACTAGCAGTTCAGTCCGGCTTTTCTCGGACCCTATGTACTGTTCCTAACTTTGTGTGCATATGTATATATTAAAAAGTTTGACTCATGTCCAGGTAACCTACATCTAAAATTTCAAGTGTTGGGTCACAAAATATGCGGAGGAGTTTGGTAGACTCTGCAAAGTTTAACTCTTTCAACTTGGACATCTTGGTAGGAAAACTTTCGCCCTAAAACTGATTTAAAAGCTTGGTGCAAGTCTGAATACCCTTTTATGTAAAATTCCAAATGGGAACATACAGAATTAGCTGAATAGTTTCCTAGACAACGCAAAGATCAATTTTAAAAAAAACTTTCTTTGACCCCTAGACAGCCAAATTGTCGGCCAAAACCCAATTAAAAAGCTTGCCCTATGTCTGAATACGCTTTGTGTAAAATTTTTAATGTTAATAATAAAAAATTAGCTGATTAATTTAGTAGTGATCACAGAGGTATTTTTTTTTATATTTTGACCCCAATTTTTACTCCTTAACATTTATTACTTTGGACTAAAATCAAATTAAAAAGTTGGATTCATGTCCAAGTAACCTAGATCTAAAATTTCAAGTGTTTAGATCAAAAATTTGGCGTGGGGGGACTTGGTAGAGTTTTCAATCGTTTAATCGTTGAACTTTGACTCCTTAACAGCATAATTTCTAGGCAAAAACCGATTAAAAAGATTTTCCCAAATCTCACTTTCTCATTTCAAATCTCAATTGACAGAGTAGCTTGTTATTGAAATGTACACACAGAGACACACGCGCACACACAGACAATTTCACTTTTATTGATATATAGATTTTAAGTTTGTATACAATATTTAAGTGTATCTTATGACCGGGCAATGCTAGTTGGTCTGCTAGTAAATTAATAAATTACAAAAACATAATCTCTTACCAAAAGTAATATTACGGGTGGATTTTAATCTTAGTAACTTAATCTGATCGAACACTGTTTATGTGCGGACTTTGAGTCAGACATTCAGCTGGTTTATCGTAATATGTAATGCCCACCTTCAGGGCCAAACTCCACTTTTGGCAAAACAGAAATGCAGGCGAATCAGATCCTGCTGATAAAAACATCGTCTTCATGTAAAAATGGTCTGCTATCCAAACCGGGTTTAGTTTAAAATAGATAAGCAATTTGGCATGCAAGCACATATGTCAAACTTTTGTACACATTTATATTAAATATATTTTACAAAATAAGTAATACTTGATTATATTTTGCATAAATTCTTTTTAATGGTTTCCATCTGTGTTATGTATTTTAAAAATATATTACGTTATTAAATATTTCTTGATTTTGTTGCGGACCAGGATATAAATATCCTAACTCGCTACAAAAGAAAATAATGAAACGAATGGAATGAAGGAAACAAAAACTCAATTGCTGAATAAAATAATCATGTCATTTATTTTCTGTTTAAAAATGAATGTTTTAGGTGTAACACGTGTTCATGTCTGCGCGTGGAAAGAGGAGTGAATAAAGTAGTGGAAATGGGAATGACAGTCCAGCATGTAGACAAAGAAAAAAATAGAGGGTTGACATCAGTAAAGCAGCGCACACATGTTAGCAGTCAACTACGCGGAGGTGTTCTCAGGCACAAGCTGTGGACGCGAACTTGTGTGGTTGATGGACCAAAACAAAAGGGAAGAAAGAGTGAGAAAATCAATCCAGTTCATGGAGACAGAAAGTGTATAAGGTGTACGTACTGACTGTTGGCTCTTGCTCCACCTACAGTAGCAGGTGAACGGGGTGGTTGGTCCGTTGACCACTCAGGTCGAAAGCCGATTTGAAAAGGAAGCAAAAGGGTTCTTGCTTTTATAGTTGTTTCCGGTGTTCTTTGTACATGTATGGATTTCCTTTAAAGCAGAAGTGACGTTGCCCATGTGTGCGTACATGTGCACTTACATGTGTGTATGTTAGCATGTGTGTGTGTATGCGCATGAATGTGAGGGTATGTACGTGAACGTGAATATATGTACGTGAGCGCGTATGCTTGTGTGTGCATATGTGTATAACAAGAAAAGTGGCTTGAAATGTGAACACGTGTGTTTGTGTGAGACTAGAAAAGGCTCGCGCAATTTCTTCACATTTTTTAGAAAAATAGCATAAAATGTTAAACATTACTTCGGGTATATTTTACATGTGTATTATATTTTTTCAAAATTATATAATAATAATAATAATAATGATATGCTGGAGATGTGACGATACCAAGCAATTACAGGCCAATAACATAATAATGTGAAAAATTTTAACAGCACAACTGATCAGATCTACTCCGCTCTTAGCACTCATGGACTACTGCCCGAAGAACAAAAAGGATGCAGGAAAAGAAAAAGAGGGATACAACTTTATGGCAACCTACCTGCCATATCTAATACCATCAGGGAAAAATGCCTACGATTTGCCGGAAACTGTCTGAGAAGCATGAACTGGTGAGTGATGTATTGCTATGGACTCCACGACATGGATATGCAAGCAAAGTACGACCTAGACCCATGTACATCCAGCACATGATGGCAACTGTGAACCTGAAGATCTGAGGCAGCTAATAGAAGACAGGAAACTCTGGAGAACGAGATTCACATTGGTCCGGGCAAGAAGTCTGTCTTAATCATGACGATGATGAAAACCGGAAGTCCAGTTTGGTAAGCAGATCATTTTCACATTTAGGCGAAGGTTTTCACCTGAGACTGGTTCGATTCACCTACTCTTTTTTTTTAAAACCATTTTCACCTTCTGATGTAAATAAAAAACAAACGCCTTAATTTCATTGTTTTGCACATTTCATTTCAATTCACATCTTATTCACATTGGCCTTTCAAACACGATTTTTTTTATATAAATTATCATTCATTTGTGTTTTTTAGGCACTTCTGCATGACAGCAACATGAGGCGAGAGAGACGAGTTACCGATTAGGTGTGCCAGAAATTTCGTGAAAAATATTGAATAATTCCACCCCGTCTTTCCAAGCTACTCGAAAAATGTAATTCAAACCCTAATTTTTTTTCAATTAAAGGAGCAAGGACCAAGGTTTCATTTAAAAAAATACAAACAACGTGTTTAAAAAAACAAAACAAAAAAACTTCAGACTTTAAAGGTAAATTTCCAAAATACTGTTCTTGTTTTGTTTTAAATAAGAATATATTATTTATTGATCTTTTATCTTCAATTTGTGATATATAAAACACGTTACTATATAGGAACGTTGTTTTAATGCGTCGATAATGTAAACACGATTTTTGTCTCGCATTTTCATTATTTCTCTAAGCTGTAAAACTTTAAAAAAAATATTGGCAGTTTATTTGAAGCTTCTTCTTTTAAATAGTAAAAAAGTTAGGATGATAATAATAAATTAATTATAGTTACGTCGTGTTACATACAGGGGGGATAAAACTGTGGCGCGCGTTGGAGGTACCTACAAAACATAATTTTAAAAACATGAAACATTTATAGAGGTTTAAGAATATTTTTTTTGTACAGAAAGACTGTATACAAATGTTTACAAATATAATTTTAAAGTATAAAAATGTATCGAAATTTAATTTCAACATTTTTCAATGTTTTCTTTCTTTTTTTTTTTTTCCTATGAGTGCGTTTCTATTTTTTCGGAGATTTACACGAACTTTTACAAAAATACGAGTTATCGACTCCTGTTTTTTTGGCTGACAAACGCCCTCTACCGGCCGTTCTTGCATCTAAAATACACACATTCGCCTCCCTCATGTTGTTGTCCTACAGAAGTGCCTTTTTTTTTTTTTTACATTAAAAACAATATTTAACATTAACTGATGCAATATTTACCTTCTTGAATGATTGTTCTTCTTTTTTAATTTGACTTTCGGATAAATTGTCTTCTCATCCAAACTCACAGCAAATCTTTTTTTTTTTTTTATCCTAACTCATATTAAAAGAAGTTGGATTTTTTTTTTTACTTTTAAAAGTTGGGAGTTTTCTTGTTATTGTTAAAAAATATGAATACATTTTTAACAATGAAAAGTATTCTTTATCTTTAAATTAGGTAATAACGAAAAATATAAAAATTAAAAAAACTTGAAATTACAAAAAATGAAAATAATTATTTTAATTTTCTGCGAACTAGCTTTTCCGGTCGTCATCTGAAATAACGACGTCCACTCGTCAAACTCGCCTTGTTTTAATTAATACATCCTGTAATTATTTCTTTGTTGAAAGCAGATTGCCAAAGAAAAAGTAAGTGTTACTTGAAGCTAATTGCTCTTTGGCTTTGGTTTTAATATAGAAATGTTTTCATATCAATGAAGACTGATAATATTATAGATAGATATGGACAAAGAAAAGAAAACTGAATGATGCGTTAGGTGTACCAGAATTTTTGTAGGAATTTTTGACACCCCTAACACGAAACTGCGAATAAAATATTTTAAAAAAAATTGTAATTGGGTTGTTTATTTTCTTTATGGATTATACTTCCAAAATAAACTATTAAAGTTGTATAAAAAGTAATAGAAATATTTTTTTAAACTAATGAAATTAATTGAATTTTACGAGCTCAGTATTTTTCAATTTTTAAACTTTAAAAATCTATCAAAATTTTTCTATTGATTCAATTTTTACGATATTTTCAGAGTCAATGTGAAATTTTATGCTCTTTTCAATAAACCGAATATAATATTTTAGACAAACGTTTTTTTAATTCACGCACCCCCCATTTTCAAATGTCTATTAAAAAGTAAATAATTAATTTACTCACCAAAGTTTTATATATCACAAATTGAAGATAGAAGATCAATAAATAATATATTCAAATTTAAAACAAAAAAGTATTGTTTTTTTTTACTAATTTACCTGTAGAGTCCGAAGTTTAAAACCTTTTTTGTAAAGCACGTTGTTTTTTTTTTTTTAATGAAACCTTGGTTATTGCTCCTTTAATTGAAAACTAAACTTAGAGTTTGAATTACATTTTTCAAGTAGTTATTGGAAAGCTTGGAAAGACAGGGGGTCGAATTAAATCACACCTCCCATTTTGAAATGTCTATTAAAAAGTAAATAATGAATTTACCCACCAAAGTTTTATATATCACAAATTGAAGATAAAGATCAATAAATAATATATTCAAATTTAAAACAAAAAAGACGTGTTTTTTAGAAATTTACCTGTAAAGTCCGAAGTTTAAACCCCCTTTTTTTTTAAACCACGTTTTTTTTGTTGTTTTTTGTTCTTTTAATGAAACCTTGGCCCATGCTCCTTTAATTAAAAAACAATTAGGGCTTGAATTACATTTTTCGAGGAGTTATAAGCTTAGTAAGACAGGGTGTGGAATTATTCAATATTTGTCACGAAGTTTCTGCCACACCTAATGATGCATGCCTACAATATATTTTTTAGTTTCGTTTATCTTTTTTATATATAGTTTTGAAAGATAACATACCGAAGTTAATCTCTAAAATTTACGCGTTAAAAAGAAATTACAGTGAAAAATGTTAAAAACACACACACATACACACACACACACACACACACACACACACACAATTTTGTTTACATTTCAATCTTCGGAAACATGAGTTTTCTTAAATTATTTCAACGATAATTTATAAATAAAACTGATAAGATATCGAATTAAAGAAAATGTAATATATTTTTGGTACTTATGCACTAAAGGGTACTTGTATAGTTCAATCAAGACATTCAAAAATGAATATATCGGAAAAAGATTATATTGTATGTATCCATTTTGGACTAAAGATCTCCGAAAAAAAATCATTTGATTTGATCAAGTAGTTTTTATTTTACATTAGAAAAACAAGTTTTTATGAGAGCATGAAGTCAGCCATTATGAAATTTGTTAGACACGCCACAGGGAGATAACCCCAGTTAACCGTCGACACGCCTTCCCCATCTTTAATACTAGCTTTTCTTCCTAAAACTCGAACCTTTTGCTCGGTATCATAACAAATTGTTTTTTCGTTGTAAAATAAAAACTACTTGTTGGAATTAATTGAAATTTTTTCGTAGAACTTCGTTCCATCACAAGTACGTACAATATAACCTTTTTCGATATTTCCATTTTTTAATGTCTTGATTAAACTGTACAAGTACCCACTGAAGTTATGCATGTAAATAACGAAAGTTTGCAACAATGGTGTAGGTAAAAATAAACGTGCTTTGATGAACACTTGTGTTCCTTTAGCCTGGAATTCTCTCAATGTTTCTTGCTTCTATGACTGCACGAGAATGGAGATGTTTAAATGTAACACAAACATCTTGTTGCTCAATTGCATAATCCCATGTATACTTTGTCCCAATTAATATCCCCTCACACTACACTTTGTTTACAGATTATTCTTTAGATATTGCAATTTTTATGACAGTATTTTATGATACTTATATTTGTAAACCTTCCAATAAATATGAGTTTGTGATTAAGGATATAACTGTTAGCCATTCGGACTTTATTTTGTATATCTTTACTGTTTCTTAAAATAACATTTTATTCTATTTTGATTTAAGTATAACTAATATTTAAAAATTTAACTTAATACACGAAATATATTAGGAAATATTTGATGACATGTGTAAAAGATGTAAGATTTTTCTTTATATTTTCTTGATTATCAACTATTAATAAATAATTTTGGTGATTTTAAAATGTTCTCCAATTTCAGGCATAGTAAATATTTATACATTAATTTGTTGAACTACGAGCAATGATTTGTTTGTAAAAACCTGTATAAAATTAATGTTTTTAAATTTATCTTTTAATTTTTAAATTTTTTTTTGCAGAATATCAAACAAACAACACAAGAAATCAAAGGCAAATTGATTAAAGTTAAAAACTGGAAATGAGAAAAATGTAAATCGTACAATTGTTTTATAAAATCCCATTTATTGATAATATACTGAAAACAAAACAATTTCCTTTTTACTGTTAATTAAATATGTCACAACATATGCAAAGACACACTGAAGAGCAAACATATGTTTGTGAAGTATGTAGCTTTTCTTTTGCAAGGAAAATAGACATGTTACGACATGTTCGAACACATACTGGCGAGAAACCATATTCTTGTGAAGTATGCGGTTATTCTTTTACCCAGAAACAACATATGGTGGACCATATGAGAAGGCATACTGGAGAGAAACCATATTCTTGCGAAATATGTGACTCTTCATTTACAAAGAAACAAAGTATGTTGATTCATATGCGAACACATACTGGCGAGAAACCATATTCTTGTGAAATATGTGGATTCTCTTTTACACAAAAATGTAGTTTGTTGCAGCATCTGCGAAAACATACTGGCGAAAAAGCATATTCTTGTGATGTATGTGGCTCTTCGTGTATAACGAAACAACATTTGGTGCAACATATGCGAATACATACAGGAGACAAAGAGAATCCTCTAAGTTAATAAACCATTTATTTTTCATGGATGATCTTAAGCTTTATGCTAGCTCGGATAAGGATTTAGATAATCTACTGAAAATTGTCCACACTTTTTCTAATGACATAAAAATGAAGCTCAGACTGGATAAGTGTGCTATGTGTACTCTGAAAGCTGGCAAGAAGATATCTACTGAAAATATACAGCACGATGAAAATAGTGTAATCAGAGAACTGGATGATCAGGAAACATACAAATACCTCGGCATTGATGAAAATGAGTCCATCCAGCATTCAAAGATGAGAGAGAAACTAAGCCAAGAATATTTACGCCGGGTAAGAAAAATCTGCAAAACTGAAATCACAAACAAGAACAAAATTACGGCAATTAACCAACTTGCCATGCCAGTACTAACATATAGTTTTGGCATTATTGACTGGCCTCAGAAAGACATAAATTGGCTTGACACAAAGACAAGGAAAATGCTAACCTTGTACCGAGTTATTTATCGAAATCAGTGCATGCCTCGTTTGTACCTACCCAGGCGAGAAGGAGGTATGGGGCTCTCGGATGTCAATCATCAACACAGAGCCACAATCGTCAGCATAGGTCAGTACATAATAAGTTCCTGTAACCCCAAGCTTATGAAAATTAAAGACCATTATCAGAATCGAGCAAGTAGCACAACATCTATTACACAACTTGCCACTCATTTTGGAAAAGATTGCCTTACAAATGATACTGAGAACCCAAACAAGCCTGCCACTGACATAGCCCAGAAAAGTCGGAAAAAATACACTAGCCAGTTCCATAGTGTTAAAACAGAAGAATGGACCAACCATAAACGGGAAAAATACCTACCGACTGAACTATCCCAAGAATATATTGATAGGGATGGTTCCCTGGACTGGCTCAAAAGAGGATCCCTCCATTACGACCAAGAGAGGTTGATATTGGCTGCACAAGACCATGGCCTCATGACAAACGCCTTCAAAAAGATGTGTGGTCTAAGCAACAATAATAAATGCAGGTTCTGTAGCACTGAGGTTGAGAGTGTGGGCCACCTGATTTCTGGTTGCAAAGTCCTACTTGGAGACGGTTATTATACAGATCGCCATAACGGAGTTTGCAAATACCTTCACTGGAAGATATGTAAACATTCAGTGTAGTAAAAACTCCTGGGAACATATACCCGAACGAACAGTTGGGAATGACAACTACACTATTCACTATGACTACATAATCCCTACTGCTACATATCTTGAAAATGCAGCTGTTAAACCAGATATAGTGATTTGGGACAGAGCAAACAAAAAAGCGACCGTAATAGAGGTCAGTGTACCCAATGATACAGGGCTTAACAGAGTTGAGAGGGAAAAGATTACAAAGTATCAAGGACTTATGTATGATATGAAACGAAATTGGAAATTAAAAGACGTTTCAATTATACCAGTCATCATAGGAGCAACTGGGCTTATGAAAAAGAACTTTAAAAAGTACATAGCAAGCATACCCGGTGAACCAAGTGCAAGTGAAATACAAACGATTGCACTGAAAGGGACGGCTAGAATCCTGAAAAGATCTCTTGGTTGGACTCACTAAAATAGGGGTAAATGTCAGACATCTGGTTGGATGTCCCATCCCCTAGAAGAAAAAGTTTAAGAAAAATGAAAAAAAAAGAGACAAACCTTTTTATTGTGACGTATGTGGCTCTAATTTTATAACGAAACACCAGATGGTGCAACATAAGCGAATTCATACTGGAGAAAAACCATATTCTTGTGAAATATGTGGTTCTTCTTTTATAAGGAAACGACTTTTGGTGCTACATATGCGAAAGCATACTGGAGAGAAACCATATTCTTGTGAAATATGTGGTTCTTCTTTTATAAGGAAACGACTTTTGGTGCTACATATGCGAAAGCATACTGGAGAGAAACCATATTCTTGTGGAGTATGTGGTTCTTCTTTTATAAGGAAACGACTTTTGGTGCTACATATGCGAAAGCATACTGGAGAGAAACCATATTCTTGTGGAGTACGTGGTTCTTCTTTTATAAGGAAGCGACTTTTGGTGCTGCATATGCGAAAGCATACTGGAGAGAAACCATATTCTTGTGAAATATGTGGTTCTTCTTTTACACAAAAATGTAATATGTTGCAACACAAGCGAAGACATGTTAATGACTAATAGACACGATCCTCAGCTGTCTAAGTCCTCTCTGTACAGGGGTTTGCAAGAAAAATGTGGCATCAGGATACTTTTCCCTAGAAATAAACCCTGTCCAAATATTCAAAATCACATAGTATTCGCTGCTCAATTAAGATCTCCTCACTATGGCTAAATTCCATTAGCTTTTACAAAGAAATGGTGCACCTTCTCCAAGTGATGTTACTTTAAGTAGCAGCATGAAGCTGGATACTCCACCAGACTCGATGAATACTTTCTCCTGGATTCTAGTCAGACAAGAGACCAGAATGAAATGTATACTACAACATATGAAATGGTCATTTGACTATAGGAAATTTATGTTTTCAATTTCTTTACTAACTCAGTGTTTGAGAGATAAAGATCTTTAATGAAACCTTTTCATAGAGAATTCAAGTTTTAGCCCCAGGTAGTATGCCCCTTGGATTTTGACAACTTTGAATAAAGTAAAATAAAACAAACATGAGAGACGGGAATTTTTTGCAAGTCTATGGTCTTTAAATGCTTGTTGTAGCTGCAAGGAGTGTGCGCAGATAAGATGCACCCACATAGAGTAAACGTGCAGATAAGGGCGACTTGTAAGCTTCAGCTGATTACAAATGCCCAATCATGGAAAAACCAGAGCCTCCAACACATGTAGTGGTGACGTGTAGTGGTGAGGTGGCCATTGTGCAGTAAATCAAAAGAATCTACATAATTTATTAAGTGTTGCCCTTTTGCGAATTAAAAAAGAAAACGTACAAATATATTAAGTTTTTAAGTTCGATGAAAGGGTAGATCTCTGAGTTTTGTTGCATTGTAACCCTGGCAGGGATGGAAATTCCACATGAAATCCAGCCGCATGTTAAGAGAAATGGTATGGATTCTTTGCAGGACAATTGTCAGCCGTGACCACAGAATCTGTTGAAGTCTGAGTGTTGCTGAAAAATGAATTTTGATGTTAACAGGTACTTTTTTAAATTGGAATGCTGATCACTTAGACTTACATAGGTTGGGTATTTCTGTTTGGTCCAAAGGTATAAATGGTTATTAAAGATTTTTAAAGATTTTTTTTCTGTTTGGTCCCCAGATGTAAGGTATTAAATATTTTTTTAAGAAAGCATGGATAGCCTAGAAATTAACACCCGGGGGGAGGGACGGTCAGAAATCTGTATGTAATATATATATATACATATATATATATATATATATATATATATATATATATAAAGGGAAAGGTTATTAAACATTAATTAAATGAAAAATAGTTAAAAATTTAGTGAAAGAAAGGTGATAAAACATTTACTTAATTAATGTGAATAAACATTTATTAAATAAAAGGTGATAAAATTTATTAAATTAAAAATGATTATTAAGTGAAAGGTGATTAAAATTTATTAAAGGAAAAGTGATTAAACATTAAATTAAAGATTGTAATTAGATATGTTCTTTTGTGTTTTAGTCCATATTTCGGATGTTATGTTTGTTTTACATATATATATATATATATATATATATATATATATATATATATATATACAAAAAACAGAGAGAGACTTGTTTAGGAATATATATGTTTAGTTTTATTTTTGGACTAAAACACAAAATAAGTGTGTGCATTTAGCGGGATCCATTTCCCATATTTACCCAAGAAAGGATATCTCAAAAAATAAAATCCCAACCTACACATATACCACGATGTAAATTTGTTTCACAGATTTATGGTGGAAGTTAAATATGAAACATTTTTATTCTTTTTGCGCAACAAGAAAGTAATGGTTGAGACGTTAAGAAAAAGCAATTCTAAACGGCGATTCTGTTTTACATCTAAATCGAAGGAGTCGAGCATATATGATTACCACAAGCAGTGGTAATTGGTACTTGTAGAACTGCATCCTGGACTGTTTAAATTTTTGCAGTTAAATCTTTATATAAAGGTGTTCTCGAATGTTGCAACCAGTTTGTTGTATATCTTTGTGAAGAAACGTAACATAGTTCCTTTGTTTTATGTGTGAGAGTGATTGCATAACAATGTTGTATCTTTGTGTGTTCTTCACACATGTGGGCATTGCAAGCGATGATGGCTATGAACTGATTCTGCTGCAGATTTTTCCCGACCGTATGTATTCTAGTTAATGAAATAATGTAAAATTCAGTAATCCTATCATATATATATTATATGGAAAAATGCGCGCATGAAAAGTAATATTCTTAAGATTTTATTAAACCTGGAAAAGTAAAGGACAATAAATTCAACCTGGAAAAGTAAAGAACAAGATATTCTAGTAAAGTAAAAAATAAGAATTTTTTAGACTTAAAATATTGCAGCTAAAAATAAAATTCGAATATTGATAAATATTTTATTTATTATTTGCATATGTTGTTTATTGTTGAGTTAGAAAGGGTGTCAGTCGCTGGATTGAACTTATTTCCCCCCTATTATTTGCATATATTTATGTAGTGAAAATTGTTTGAATAAAATTAATTCATTAGTTAGTTAGTTAGTAGATGGAATTAATAATTTTATAGTTTACATAAAAATTAATAATTTAATTATACCATAATTAGGATCATTTAATTCTTTCTAACTCATGCAAAATAAAAAAAAGCGTTAGTCACTTATGTACTTACTCTCCTGTTTGTGAACCCACATATTTTGTTGTAACTTTTTTTTCTACTGAACCAATTTTCGAAATTTTTTTTCAAAATGTAGCTAATGAGGTGTTCTATCCAACTATATAACCTGTTTGAAATTTGGTTTCGAACGGAATTAGTTGTGGGGGTTTGAATGTGTATCGATTCATTCAATTTCGGACTTGGTTAAATGATATAAAACTGGAAAATAAGGAGACAATAGATTTTTCCCGACCGTATGTATTCTAGTTAATGAAATAATGTAAAATTCAGTAATCCTATCATATATATATATATATATATATATATATATATATATATATATATATATATATATATATATGATAGGATTACTGAATTTTACATTATTTCATTAACTAGAATACATACGGTCGGGAAAAATCTATTGTCTCCTTATTTTCCAGTTTATATATATATATATATATATATATATATATATATATATATATATATATATATATATATATATGATAGGATGTACGGAATTTTACATTATTTCATTACGGTCGGGAAAAATTTCCTTATTTTCCAGTTTTATATCATTCAACCACGGTTGAATGATATAAAACTTAAGTCCGAAATTGAATGAATAATATATATATATATATATATGATATACATATATGTAATCCTATCATATATATATATATATATATATAACTGGAAAATAAGGAGACAATATATTCTAGGAAAATATAAATTTATTACGAAAAATATTGCAGCAATAAGATTTTTTTAATTCAATTTATAACATATAATCAATTTTTAATGCTACAATAGTTTAAGTTGTAAATGTATTATATTTTTACTAGAATATATTTTCTTTTTTTCCATTTTTTACAACTAGTCTTTTACGTTTCCATGTGTAAGCTTAACCATATTACTTTTCATACTCTCATTTTCTATTATATTCTATGATTTTTCCAGGCTCCAATAAATTCACTTGTTCTTTGTTAATTTCAGTCTTATTTTTTTACCCCATAAACACACATGTACTACTGTAGGCACTCGTCTGCTTTCAATAAAATCCCACCCAATTATCTCTCTTTTATGCTTTCATTCTCTCTGCTTCACTTGTTATTTCTCTTTCCTGTTCGCATTTTTCTATTGTAATAACATATGCATCGTCATTTCTTTTTATAAAATTAATTACAAAGATTTCACTCTGAGAAATCATTTTAACATTAAAATATTTTGTTTATTACATGTAAAATTTGAACATGTTTTATACAAGTTTCCATTACATTCACAAAGTAATTATTTTAAAAGACTGTTTTAATAATTCTAATTCACATTTGTGATTACCAAAAGTTTTCTCTTTTTTATTTCAAAAACCTGATTATAGAACGTATGTGTAAGGCAATCACACACAGCAAAACCATATAATTTTGATCATCTGTTCGTCTGTGTTGCGATATATATTGTAAACATGGAAATAAACCAAATACTTTTTGGTAATATTGTTTGGTTTTTTTTGCATAAACAAATGATTTACTTGTAATATATTCGTTTATGACAATGGAAAATGATAGTGTCCTTATATCGTTAAAACGAAGTAAACATCGAAAATTATTGTTCAAGGGAAATAACTCCTAATAGCATTGTATAAATGGTCCAAGAAAGACAACTCTAACAACATTTATAATTTCTTCCTCAATAATGTTAGATTATTGTGTCAGTTTTCTAACAGTCTTCCTAGCTTTAAAAATTGTGGGCACATACATCCAGTACCGCGCTTATCACTGTTATGTGTTTGGTTTCAGTTGTCTATAATGCAGCATAGTTTTGATTTTATCCAGCTAACAGCTCCTTTCGTTAATCTGAACATGTACTGTGAGGTTAAACTGTGATCATCTAAATCAGCAGTGGAGTTTGCATCTAAGTATCCCAGGAGTTTCATTGTCATCTTGTTATATAATAAGCCACACTCTTGTGTAGAGTTTAATTAATACAAGATATGCTCAATTATAGGATGGGAACAAAATTTTGCAACATTTTCAATAGCATACGCAACACCAGGTCTTGTTTACGTTGACAGATGCAGTAGTTTTCAAGCTGATGATCTATTTAACTTTTGATTAGTCAGTTTGCTTTCTTTAGTCGCTCTTATTAATCTTCCTCGAGCATCAATTGGATTGATTTTTGATTTTTCCATTTCAAATTTTTTCAAATATTTTGCTGTACATGCTGATTGTCCTAATCCGTATTTGCACAGATTCTCGATAAACAATTTTTACATTCCAAAAGTGATGTAGTTTCCCAATGTCCTTTAATTGGTCTTAAAAATTATTGAATACATGTCACCCTTGCTCTCACAATGATATCGTCAACGTAAAGAGAGTATTTCTCGTCGTGAACATTTTATATAGATGCAAAAATCATTCAACTGTTTTAACTGCATCCTTTTCAGCTACAAACCCAATGCTTCGTTCCAACAGATTGTCGATTGTTTAAAACAATAAATGTTTCGTTTCATTTTACAGACAAGATTTTCCTAGTCTTTAACTGTAAATGCTGATTGTTCCTGTATTATTTCTTAGTATATAAAAAAGAAATTTCACGTTGCATTTTTTGCACTGGTTCATCTTTCTCAACACTGGATTGTCCTTCCATTGTCATTTAGCATAAGTATCTGGTTTTCTTAATCCTTGGTGATTTTTGTGGTTGTGTTACTCGCGAGTATTGTACGAAATTCTACAAAAAAAAGCAGGCTCCTCATTGGTCGGTTTGATCGCCCACGATTTAGTTTGGACCTATCAGATTGATTGTCGTTACTAACTGCCGAGTCGTATTTTTGGCGCTATTAGCATGTTTCAGGTCGCCTCAGTTTTCACAAAGATAACGGGTCGAATGGACGTAAGAAAACTTGTTCGAGGCATGTAGCCTCAAAACCCAATTTGTCTCATCGAGAAGTATTAATGCCCTAATGTGGGGCGAAATGTTATCATTTGCAAACACCAATGCCCTTACATTGGGCGAAATATTGTTCTTCGCACACTATTGTGCTCTACGATTGATTGACTTTCTTCATTACTTGTATAATGTATCTCCGACACGAATTTAAGGTCTACAGTTTGACCTGCCCTTTTTCCACCACTCGGGCGATTATTTACATTGAACTTCATGATGATTATCGGACTTGCATCATTCATCATTGGAAGGCATCACTTAACTCATCGACTTGTTGCAACTATTCTTCGAACAGCATGGAATCTTGAATCCTGCAAACGTAAAGATAAACCATGAACTACTACCCTTACGAATTTTATCAGCTCTGTTGTGGCAGAATGCTAAAGATGGCACATCTTTTGCAATTTGGATCCTATAACTTTAATAACATTTATGTTGAAGTTTAAAGGTGAGCCTGTTGTGATTTCTTGTGATTGCTTGCTTTCTTTCATTCTGCCAAGGGCAAAACCGAACTGAGAGAATATCTCAGTTTTATTGGATCGTGTCACTTTTTTCACGTTTTCATCATCATCATCATCATCATCATATATGTCTTGAGGTTCGATTTTCACTTGAAATGAGTTTACAATTTCCCTCCATTCCTGTTTCGTTGAAGTCGACATCAATACTATGGAATACATTCAATTTCATTGTATCATAGAGTCTGTATTCCTGAATCTCAATATCATATCAGAGGAATATATTTTCTTTGTAGACTCATTCACCATTAATTATCTGAAGTTTTCTTAATTCTTGGTTATTTTCATGGTCTTGTCATTTACGAGTTTACAATTTCCTTCATCTCGTTTAACTACTGAATCCATTTCGTTGAGGATGACATCACTGCTATGGAATACAATCAATGTTATCATAGCATAGGGTCTTAATCCCTTAATCCCAATACCGTATCTGAGGAATATATTTTCTTTTGTGGTTGAGTACTCAAATTCACGCACATGTTCATTTATCATCAATAAAAGTAAGATATTATTCACTCCACAAACATAGCAATGTACAATTCACATAAATTACTTCAGATTATTGTAACGAGAAACGATGTTTACAATCTAAATGTGGCTCACAAAAGTTGATACCTTTGTTTACATCCTAGTCAAGACTTGTTACTAATTGGTCTTTTACTTTTTATTTAAACCTCAGTATGTAATTGCTGCATACGCTGCCTCCTTCACTGTAGTTTAATAAAGTTTATTCACCCAATTATTTAATCTGATGCTATAATTTGTTTTTTTACAAGTTTCTGTAAATTATTTGTTCCATGGTAGATAAAATTTGTTCTTTTTATTTAAACCTGAGTTTGTAATTGCTGCATACTCTGCTTCATTTACTTCAGTGCAGTTTAAAAAATTTATGCAACCGTAAATTACAATGTTTTCAATCAAAATGTGACTCACAAAAGTTGATAGCCTTGTTTACATCATAATCAAGACTTGTTACTAATAGTTTGCCATTCTTTTAATCCTAGTTGCTTCATATATCCTTATTTCGAATACTGTCATTAACATGTTATAAGAATCTGCAAGTGTAGATAGATGATTCACAACTTTATCCTATTTATCAATGAAATCTTTAATAACTACCAACACATCAACGATTTTAATCGTTTGAATGTTTTATTTAATGTCTTATAATTTTCTTTCATTGCTTATTTGTTAGCCCACGTTCTTATTAAACTGATCATCCAATATCTTCTCAACGATCATCGAGTTGAGTTCTAGGCCCATAACCTTCGTTTGATAATTATTATAGTCAAGCAAATAAAATACTTAATCTGAAAATAGATTAAGGACTGTAGATTTCATACTGGAAGACAAACGACTTTGAAAAGTAAGAGTTCTTTATTTCATAGTGTTGACTAATTATTCGTCAAAACAAAGCATACTTTGTTAAAAAAAATAGGTGCAATTCATAATGTAATACAGAATATTTAAAAATAAAACGAACATAAGAAGACTTTTCGTTCAACACAGACACACAGAGACGCTTACACTTTATTTGTATTATGAGACTGTACATGCATGTAATATAATTGCTTAGGACAACGAAAAATAAGAGAGTGTCATTACAGCATTAAAATATGAAAAAGTAGAAAATTAGAGGTAAGGGAAATAACTCTTAAAATGGTCAAAGAAAGACAGCTCTCACAAGAGGAATTTGTTTCTATGCAGTAGATGTTCAGGTTTGCATAAACGTGTATCTATGTAAAAGCAAAAAAGGGGTTGTACTTTAAAGGAAGATAATTTGGCTTACATCATGTTTCATTGGCAATATATTCAAATAAGAAAACACAAAATGTTTTAATATGTTTCCTCCCAAGTATGCATTTGCATATGTTGCAAGATATTATCTTCATTTTACAAGAACAGCTACATATTTTACAATTACATGATTTCTCTCTTTCAAAAAAAATCCTCATCACTTTGTTCCCGTTGAAGATGAGACGTTCTACCAGAATTCTGATCCTCATTTTCTGTTTCAAATATTAAACCAAAAGATCTTTATAAGATCCTAACATTCAATTGCAAATGTTTTAATCTGTTTTTAACTTGGTTCTCATATATTCAAACTGAGTCGAATTCCTTCTATAATTATGGAATGATGATCTTTCTGAAGTTCACTTTCTTTGCATGTCCTACATAAGACGTTGGTATTTCCTTAGATAAGCATTCTCAACTGTTTAACCCAGCATCGTTTGGGCCACAAAATTCTACTTTCGTCGAGTTTTTCTTTTCTTGTCTCATACTGTTCTATTAGGGCAAATAACGTTTCAAGATACCTAACTCATGGAATGGTGTATGAATAATGGATGCTATCTGACTTATTTCAAACAGTTCTTTTTGGTACATGCTCCGAAGACTTGCTGCTACATTTGATATTAAACTTTTTTCATTGCAAATAAAGAGCCACAAGAATGTTTTTCTCTGGCCTGCATTCGCATGTGTTTTAACATGTTTATTTGTAAAAGATGAGCTTCACAAGATTACGGTTTCTTCACTAGAATACGCTTCTGATTTGTTTATTTTTAATTTTTCTGATCATTTTGTTCATGTCAGGGATGCAGCATCTTACCAGATGCCAAACATTCACCTGCTGTTTTATACATTCAAACCGAGAGATCTTTTTAACCGTCACTTTGAGTGCAATTGTTTGAATCTCTTTCGCACTTGGTTAGCCAAGAATGCGTTCGCATATGTTCCAACACATTTTCTTTCCTAGTAAATGAAGAGCCATATAACAAAACTATGTTTTTACAGTATGCACACAACACTGGGATGTGACTAACACACGTGTTACACTAAATGCCCTGGAAAAAGTCCGCATATGAAGATCTGTCGATTAGACGTCTTTGTCAGAGGTAAGATCAAAGACATGCCTGAAATATTGGGTGTGGCCTTCACTCAGG
Source organism: Euprymna scolopes (assembly GCF_053919585.1). Lineage (NCBI taxonomy): Eukaryota > Metazoa > Mollusca > Cephalopoda > Sepiida > Sepiolidae > Euprymna > Euprymna scolopes. The sequence goes on along the minus strand of NC_136527.1, from coordinate 68,569,673 downwards.
GCTGCGTCCCCACTCTATTGTACTTTCTGTATGGAATCTTCTTCGTCTTCAAGCCCGTTTCCTTTGACCTTAGGCAGACACTCAATACAGACACAAACAACACACGACACAATTGTATATATAAGATCTTAACTATTTTATACTCCAAAGGTTTTCATACAATAAACTGAACACAATTAGCTCTTGAAAACTAACAGACCTAACTCATGATGAGAGGAGGGTGCTCCCCTTCCTCTCATATACAGAGGGACGGAAAATATGTGCTCACCTCCTGCTGTCCAGACGAAAAGAGAACGAAAAAACGAAAAGGAAATTCTGAGGCTACATTTCTATGTATTCCTCCGCCTACAGCTGAATGACCACCTGGCCATGCAGGGGAGGGTGCATAAGGAACTACCAACCGTGGCACTACGATATAGTGCCACATGTAAAGCCATGGATGTTTGATTAATGGGTGTATCTTATATGAATCTAGGCATGATAGAAACAACATGTGTAGACCACTATTATTCTCAAGTGTGCCTTTTCATATGTCGCAACATAGATTGTTTAACTGTAAATGAAGAGCCACATACTTCACAAGAGTAAGGTTTTTCTCCTGTATGACTTCGGAAATGTTGCACCATATGTTGCTTCCTTGTAAATGAAGAGCCACATATCTCACAAGAATGTGGTCGCTCTCCAGTATGTGTTCGCACATGAAGGAACAAACTAGATTTTTGTGTAAATGAGAATCCACATATTTCACAAGAATATGGTTTCTCTCCAGTATGCTTTCTCATATGTCGTATAATTTCTTGTTTACTTGTAAAACAGGTGCCACATACTTCACAAGAATATGGTTTCTCTCCAGTATGTGTTCGCATGTGTTGCAACAGATGTGACTTCTGTGTAAAACAAGAGCAACATATTTCACAAGAATATGGTTTCTCTCCAGTATGTGTTCGCATATGTCGTATCATAACTTGTTTACTTCTAAAAGAGTGGCCACATACTTCACAAGAATATGGTTTCTCTCCAGTATGTGTTCGCATGCGTTTTAACATATTTGATTTATTTGTAAAAGAAGAGCTACATACTTCACAAGAATATGGTTTCTCTCCAGTATGTGTTCGCATATGTCGTATCATAACTTGTTTACTTGTAAACGAGTAGCTACATGCCTCACAAGAATATGGTTTCTCTCCAGTATGTGTTCGCATGTGTTTTAACATATTTGATTTATTTGTAAAAGAAGAGCCACATACTTCACAAGAATATGGTTTCTCTCCAGTATGTGTTAGCATATGTTCCAACATATATTGCTTCCTTGTAAAAGAAAGGCCACATACCTCACAAGAATATGGTTTCTCTCCAGTATGTGTTTGCATATGTTGCAACAGATATTTCTTCCTTGTAAAAGAAGAGCCACATACTTCACACAAATATGGTTTCTCTCCAGTGTGTGTTCGCATATGTTGCAAAATACTGATTCTGTCTGAAAATGAAGAGCCACATACTTTGCAAGAATATGGTTTTGCTCCAGTATGTGTTCGCATGTTTGTTAACATTTCTTGTTTTCTTGTAAAAGAAGAGTCGCATACTTCACATGAATATTGTTTTACTCTGGTATGTGTTCACATGTGTTTTAACATATTTGATTCATTTGTAAAATAAAGGCCACATACTTCGTAAGGGTATTTTCATATGTTCGAAAATACTGTTTTTTTTAAATGAGAACCCATATACTTTACAAGAATATGCTGTCTTTTTTAAATCAGATTCATAGTTCACTTCCGAAGTGGACGTATTAGACGTTTCTTATATTGCTCTTGTGTAAGATATTAAGAGACTTACAATTTATTTAAAAAGTTTTATGGATTTTAAATGTGATGAAACTGTTTTTTCAACAAATAAGCAAGATATAATTTCAGTTTTAACAATCCAGTTGATTTTTCATTCTATTATTTCCATGCCTAAAATTCTGCATTTATTAAAGAGACCATGCATTCATTAGCCATATGCAATCATAGGGGTATAAGTCATACACAGTTGCAAAAAGTATTCCAGTAGGGTTGCTGTCGAATAAACACATTCTAAGTTGATGGGAAAATGATTTTTCAATATAGTATCAAAACTTTAAGTTGAAACAAAAACTTGTACCGTGGACAACAGTATGATTTCTCTTGTTTCTGACTTGTAACTGTAGTCAACTTGCATTTGTTTGCTTCTATTGATTGCTGGATATTCTGCAATATTAAAAAAGTCTAAGTTACATTTCAAGAAAAGATTTGGTTTAAGCATGTGCAATAAATGCTAGACTGAAGTTATTATATGCAAGTTTAATAATATTTGTGAAGCGTTAATACTTTAGTAACCGCATTAAAAAAACTTATAATATTCACATGTTATTAGTAACATTGTTTGATGTAGGTTTATAAGCATTTAAGATACTAAAAAAATTGGTGGATATATTAAAATTTACTAACGTAACCAACAAATAGTTGATATGCCATAAAACATAAAATCATTCATCTTTTTTACATATTCATAAAATATTTCATTATTCCATTATTATGGTTATTCAGCAAAACAACATGATTTTAAAATATAACATACTCATCCCATGTCGAGTCGATACATTATAAAATTTTTAAAGTATTTTTTTTTTAATAAATGTAATTCAAAACTCACGGAATTTTATGTTAAGACTTGAAGGTATAAACATCCTTAATGTTTTACATGTTTTTAAGCAACCTTCGATAAAAGGAGTATTTTTTCTAGTAATCCTTTCATTGTGTTAATTAATCGACTTCGCTCATTTTATTAACAAATAAACGTAGAAAAGACATTTTTACTGATTAATTAGCTTTAAAAAATTGTCAATGAAAAACAATATCGCCATAAGCGTTTCATTATTTACATCGTTACTTGGAAAAAATCGCTGACAAACTTGACTTACAACATAAAACCCTGAAAGTTATATATTGCATCTGTAAGTTAAAATAAGAGCAATCAAGAAAAACATTCACCCGTTTGTTTTGTAAATGTATTTTCGATAATAAATAAATAGGTTTTAACATTTATGATTAAATTACTTTAGTAAAAATTTGTTTTTCTGTGTGGAAATATTTCATAATTTAATAAGATTTGCTTTATTAATTTGTAATCTAGTATTTATATATGACTACTTTAACTTTTGGAGATCGACTAAATTTTTTATTAACGTTTTAAAAATTGTATTTAATTGTACACGTATACAAATGATGATATTCATTTCACTTTTGAAGCAAAATCTTTTTAAAAGAGTTGAAAGAAAATGTAAAACCAAATCAGACAAGCTTAGTTCATACATGGTGACAGATGATTTGAATTTAAAAATGATCCAACATTAAAGTCTTGAACACACTAGTAAATTCTATTTGCACCTAAACTCTAATGAGCAAGACTAAATGCTGGACTTAGCAAAAGAAAACTATTCAGCAGATTACTCTTGCATTGCAATGCAGACCTATACAGCTGATATATGAATGCACGTTGTAGTTTAGGCCTGATAATTGTAAAAGACCTACTTAGGCGTGAGTCTCGAATGGAAATAAACGCAATATTTTTTTTAAACTGAAGTCAGCAGTGGTCAAATTTTCAGAGCCAGTTCCTGTATCTGTGACTGTACACAATCTAATTAATCAGTTCTCTTGGATAAACAAAACATTTACTCCCGAAATGTCAATCTCACTAGTGAATGGCATTAAGCAGAACAATTCAAAAGTGTGCAGTGTTATAGACTACTATTCATGCATACAGTGTTGTCATTAATTCATGCACTGATAAAGATGACCAAACATTGTGCTGTTAAATCTATGATCTGCCGGTCATCAAAGATCTAATTTCGACATATCAGATCATTATTTAGAATGGCAGTAAGTGCTGCTTATCGAGGAGTGGATTTGTTCTGAACGTTACTCTGCAAATTATGTCCACTACACACGTAGCCTTATAACAAGACAATCAAATCAAGAATGTAATCCCAGCATATGTCTACAGCATACATGAAAATACCACATATAAGCCCCATATTTCTCAAGAGGTGTAGGACTCTCGATTTGAGGATACAATTATGTCCTATTTTGGAAACGAGCTTCCAGACTTCCGAAACGTTATTACAAGAAGGAAGGTTTTTGCTCTGTAAAATCTCGGTAAATCAAACATTAAGGCCAGAAATTAATGTGGGTATACGTCACTTCAATAAGAAAATATGCAGTAAAAACGTAAATAGACTCTATCAAAACCTTAAGACAAGATATTAAGATAGCATAGGAAAATTTAGCTCAGATCAAGGTGATGTAATGAATATGAATACATCTGGGTATTTTCTCCTGCAATATCGTGATTGTTTGGTTATCCATTTATCTGGAGCAAAATTGATTGAAAAGAGAAAAAATAAAATCTTTAGTTTTGTGGTAAAATTTAGCTTTGATATCTCGCACTCTATAGCTGTTTACTGCTTCACACTAATCGATTTTCTGCCAAGAACATTTGAAATCTCATGACTTAAAAAATTAAAAGGTTTTTCTGACTTTAACATGTCTAAATTCTATTTTCCTGAAGATTCACAGATCCAACGAATTCTGACTAACAGAACCAGCATTAACAACAGGAGCTTCATATATATTAATGAGCGCTGGGGGGTCTGACTGAATTTCCAGTGTTCATAAGAACTGTTAAGAAAGACATTGTTAAGTGATCCACTAATCAATTAATAACGAAAGATACAGTGTGACAGCACGAGCGAATGCATTTCAAGTGATTGCCGTTTGCTTTTATTTATTTACATTAATTTTTGAGAAATAAAAATATAAAGTAATGATGTAATATTAAGTAATGAAAACATTTTCAAAACATAAAGCACTTTCACAATTTTGATATAAAGCAAATATGAAGATATAAAATAACATAAAATTCGGATTGTTTTTCAATTTTCTTTTCATGAAATAAACACTTGAGTTTCTCTTATTATATATTTAAAAAAACAGTGCAAATTTATTGATTTAATATTATAGAATAAACAGATTTTTGTATTACGGAATAAGATATAGTGATTTCCTTATATAATTTCAAAGAATAAACTCTGACTAAAAAGATAAGATTTGCATTTTCTAATTAGAAATTTAAAATAGCAAAATTGGTTGAAAAATAACAATTTTTATTTTTTCATGTAAAAAATATAATTTGCAGAATACTAACATAATTATCATCAGTAGCTGACCCCTTTTCTCTCCAAACTATACAACAAATGACCTGTGGGATATTCCCTCTCTTTATATTTGAATAATTGCCTTTGTGTTACTAGTGATGGAGAATTTTAAAAAAGACATGACCAACAAACGTGAAGTCCTAAAACCCATAAACTTATTTAATTACTCTAGTTAGATTTCACTACTTTGTAAATGAAACCATAAATCGATAAAAAGTTATTGTAACTAACAGAAATCTACTTTCCTTTAAAATTTATAAGAAACTTTTTCCAACCAACGATTACTATGACTAATAGCACTCTACGTGAGAGTTCATCATTGTAACTGCTTGGTCTTATAATCACATTTAACGTAAACTGAAACAGATAAAATGCACTTCCAAGGCTAAAAACTATAAAAAAAAACTATTACTATGACTAAGAGCACTCTACGTCAGAGTCCACTATTGCAACTGCTCAGTCTTACAATCACATTTAACATGAATTGTAACAGATAGAATGCACTTTGAAAACTATCACAACTCGTTTTACTAAGCTAGAAAACTTCTCACACCTGCCAATATCCTGGATATGTAGAAAGCCACCAAAATAGTATAAAAATTAAATACATTTGAAACATTTAATTCTATTAGCGATGTTGCAACCTAGCACTAGCAAAGGATTACATAAACGGAAAAGGTAAAATTCAAACAATTTGACCCTTTGTTTTATATATATATATATTTATATATATATATATATATATATATATATATATATATATATATATATTACAATTATTTTGTAATATGAATAAAAATTAACAATACTCCTTTTCATTAACGCCATAATTTACACCAACCTTTAACTACGATGTGTTTTCTCAGCTGCCAAAAACTCGATTCACTCTTTTGCTTAATTACTCATTAAATGTTGAATATATTCTTGAATCTGAAAAACATGTCACTTACAATTTAAGTGTTCATTTGCTTACAAACACAAAACAATTATATCTATATATTGGAAGTCGTGAGAAGTTTTCTAGGTCAGTAAAAGGAGCCTTTTGTGCTGTCAGCACCAACCATATTCGGGTTTAACCGGCTTCCTCCGAAGGAAGAAGTTTCATGTGAGTATGAAATTCACAAGCGGTCCCCAATCGCATGTGTATTCCCATTAGGGGAGATGACGATGTTAGGTTTTTGCAATTTTTGCAGGGAAGTGTCGACGTCCTCCTACATACAGCACCTGGAATTCCCAAATTGGTCACCCATTTTAGTAATGATTAGGTTCAACCTTGCTTAACTTCGATGCTCTGACGGGAACCGGTGTGCTGTGATTGCCTTGTTAGTGTATTTTACTCTAGAGAGTATATATGAGTTTTGTTTTGTATTTAAATTCAATAGGAAAATAAGCTTATATGTTTTTTCTAATTTACAAGTGAAATATTATTTTGTTATAAATTGTTTTTATTGTTTTAGACGAGTAATTCTCACATTTTTTTTTCACTTATATGCTTGTTTTTAAAGTTAAAAAATAATTTTCTATTGCCAATAAACCTTTTAAAATACTTTCTATCAATAAATCGTCCCCTTCTCATTGGTTTAAAATGTCTCATTTAAAATTCAATATAAAATTAGTGAATTTCCTCCAAACAAAGACTGATTTTCAAAAAATACAAAATAATGATCAGGTAATATAAAGTATTAGTTGGAAGGTAAAATAATTAAATATTAAATAGATTAATAAAATAGATTATATATATATATATATATATATATATATATATATATATATATATATATATATATATATATATATAAGAAACGTTAAGGTAATCTTGAAGATTCGCCTTCTTTTGTTTACAAAGTCATTTGCCAGAAGTGACGTCCGACATATTTTTAGCTACGGATGACCAAAACCTTATAGAATGAACTTTTTTTATGTAAGTTTTTATTCAAACAGTCTTTATTTGAACTTAATCGACTGTTTTTTTCTATTAACTGTTATATTCTTTTTATCAAGCAAAAATAGAACTTTTCGAATATAATATACATTATTGACTGTTTTCCAAACATCGAAATTTTTAAATTAAATTTAGTTTTATTTAAAAAAAAAAGAAAGAAAGAAAAAGAATGACGAGGTGTTTGCAAACTTTAATAGTCATCTACAAGAATTGCTCTGGCGGCGGCGAATCAAAGACAATTATTTGGGGAATATCATGTATTGGATACGATTTTTTTATGATGTTTGATTAAATAAATGAGAAATGTCACCTTTCCCCCAACTTTTCGTTAAATATATTTTTTAAAAAATTATTATAAAATATCTATAAACTTTACTTTTTATGTATGTAAAAGTTTGTTGAAAAGTTCAAATAAAGTTTATAATGTAATTGAAAAAAAAAACACACACACAAACTTTAATTTCAAAATTTCGATATCGACGTTTACCTAACTTTTATTATAAAAGTTAGGTAAACATTCATAAACATATTAATGGTTAAAAAACAGTTCATAACCCCCCCGCCCCCCCAAAAAAAAACAGTCAATTAAGTTCAAATAAAGACTATTTAAACAAAACTTCTAATAAAAAAAAGGAAAAAAAGGGAGTTCATTTTATACAGTTTAGTCATCCGTAGCTAAAAATATGTCAACAAAGGAAGGCGAATCTTCAAGATTACCAACATTAAAAATATATAAAAATTACTCGATTACAGAGAATTCTATAAAATTATCATTCCTCGTTTAATGTGCAAACTCAAAATGTTGACTCATTTCTATATGGAAACATAATGGTGGGGGGGGGGAATAAAACACACACATACACACACACAGACAAACAATGGAATAATTAAAAAGAAAATAAAAAATATCAATTAAATTCAAGCAATACTTACTTTTTTTGGTTCAACAACTTGTTTGTAACAAAGAAACGATTATAAAATGTGTTAATTAATAGGAGACGAGGTTGACGAGTGCGATTCTAAATTTAAGATGGCGATCCGAAAAGCAAGTTCGCAGAAAATTAAAACCGGAATTAATTTAAATAAACTATTTCTAAACAGGTTCGATCTGTTTGGTAAATATTATGTGTAAAATTATGGTTATTTTATTCATCAAAATTTTTTAATAGTTTAATGAAAAAAAAAAAAGAACAATAACAAAAGATGACAGAATAACATATGTGTCCGCGACGTTTGTAAAGAAGGTCACGATTCAACATTTTATAAAAAAAAAAAAAAAAATCCAAAATGATTAAAAATTATATAAAGAATATGTGATCAACTTTGTTACATAAAAAAAAAAAAATCGCCGCAGATTTCTTTATTTAATGTTTTAATTTAAAGAAAAAATACCTGTACTAAAGTTATGGTTTTCAGTAGTAAATAAAAAAACAAGATTTTTTTTTTGCTTTTTGTAAATAAATAAAGCATCGAAATTTATAACAATAAAAAATAATAATTTTTACAGGAATATTACGGAAAAGCCCCTAAAATCCGTATTAATGAAATCGATATAACTCGAAGAAAAATTATTTTCTCGAACTACCAATATCATCATTGAATAAAGCAAAGGTACTGGTCGCGGTAAGAGTTCCCTGCCGAACACCCTCCAAAAACAATGATGTCTCCCGTTTCTCGCGCAGCCGCAAAGGACATGTTTTAGTTGCCATAGTAACAACACTTTTTATCGACATTGTTTTACTGTTTAAAGACATTACTACACATTTATTAATAATATCTCACTTTTAATCACTTTTATCGACTTTTTAAAACTTTTTTTTTTACTCTTTTTAAATGACAACGTTAATGTTTATGAATATTGAAATAAAACATTACTACACATTTATTAATATCTTTTTTTTTCTTTACTGTTTATGTGTCAATTTTATCGACTTTTTCTTTTCTTATATTGAATATTGAAATAGAAGACATTACTACACATTTATTAATAATATCTTTTTTTTTTTTTACTGTTTGTGTCACTTTTATCGACTTTTTCTTTTATGAAACTTATCGGCGGTTCTTGAAATTTACTTACCACAAAACTTGTCGGCGGTTCTTAAAGAAAAGAAAAAGTCGATAAAATTGACACATAAACACTAAACAGTAAAAAAAAAAAGTCGATAAAATTGACACATAAACAGTAAAGAAAAAAAAAAAGATATTAATAAATGTGTAGTAATGTTTTATTTCAATATTCATAAACATTAACGTTGTCATTTAAAAAGAGTAAAAAAAAAGTTTTAAAAAGTCGATAAAAGTGATTAAAAGTGAGATATTATTAATAAATGTGTAGTAATGTCTTTAAACAGTAAAACAATGTCGATAAAAAGTTTTGTTACTATGGCAACTAAAACATGTCCTTTGCGGCTGCGCGAGAAACGGGAGACATCATTGTTTTTGGAGGGTGTTCGGCAGGGAACTCTTACCGCGACCAGTACCTAAAGCAAAAGCATTGTTCATTTAATATTTTCACATAAAAAATTTAATTGCAAAAATTATTTCTATATCTTTACGCTTACATTTTTAACGTAATCTTTACATGTAAGATTCTAATATTTCCCTTGCATGCATAAACATATAATCATCAACGTAATATAATGATCATATACTGTTGCAAAATAAAGTAAAAAAAAATGAAATTGAAAAACAGGAACATAGAAAAATAATTTAATTAAAAATGGTAAAATATTATATGAACGTTCCATGTCGGTAAGTACGGATGCACAGACTTGAAAACAAAACCAGTCTGTTTTACCCCCCCCCTCCTCTCTTCAACTACCCGCCTGTTTGTGTTTATCAACTTTAAATTTCACGTAGGTATTCTGATAAATTTTTACTGTATTTTTAGTGTGTAATTTTTTCAAATAATTATAAATTGTTTTCCTAAACAATTGTAATTCTGTATTAATATTAATAAAAAAACAGTGCTCATTTTGTTTTTTCAATGAATAAATTGTCAGTAGTATAATTAATGAATTTAAATAACTTTTATGAATTTTTAAATAAAGAAAGCGGGTCTACAACTCAAAAAAAAAAAAAAAAAAAAAAAAGAAAGAAAGAAAAGAAAAAAGGTCACTTGGTATACCGGAATAATGTTAAATAAAGAAATAAATAATATCTAATTTGTCCATACATATTTGAATTTTGCCGCCAGAGTTGGCACCGCCAAAAATGGCCGCAAAATCAAGTTGTTGTTGTTTTTTAAAACTAAATTACATTTATTAAAATCCATTATTTCTGAGTAACTTTTTTTTTTCCAGAAAGATAAAACCCTGAATTTTATCATATAGAAAACAGAATAATGTCAAACTTTTTCTACTATTTTTAATTAAATTTTAAATGTTAAATTTTCCCAAAAAGTTAACAATTGTTATTTTTTGTCTTGCACAAAAAACGTACTTAAATATTAAAAAAAAAGGGTTTTTGAAATAATTTATTTATTCATTTATTGTCTAACTAAGATTTAGGATGATTTTCTAAGAGAATATGCAAAAATATTATAATATAAGTACCTGAATTTCAAATAATTCCACTTATTCATATATGTAACCAGATATTTCGCGTCGCCGAAGAGTTCAGATCGACTCTGTTTACGTTTTCTTTCGATGAGACGAAAACTATGGAAGACTAAACAGGCCAAAAAAACTTATTTTTCAGTGACGAAAATTTCAATGTATTATTAAGCTGAGGCTGGCCAGTACCAGATGGGTGACCATTTGTATGAGTTTGGTTTTTAATGTGTATGTGTGTGGGGGCCAGGCTCCCCAAAATGGGGGGAGGGGGCAATTTAAAGCAGAATAAAAAAAAATTATTTCAGCGCGTTTGGTCCACCGTAGTCGAAAGGCGGCAAACGTTTTCAAACGAGATCGAAAAAAATGATGCTATTTTTAACACAAAGGGCACAATATTTATCGAATTTTCTTTTTTTGTATCGATTATTCAAAGCATGCTCTGTTTAATAATGGTCATGCATTATTCGGCTCGCTAAAAAAAAATTGTTAATTTATTTATCAAAAATTTTAAAATGGCTTTTTTCGTATAAATATAAAAAAAATTTTTTTTTTGTTTTGCTTAACTTAAATTAATTATTTTACTTAACATATTCACCGAATTTCACACTTCAAAACTCAAAAGCGGGATAATTAAACACAATCGAAGTTCTGATATTCAGACGTCAAAATAAGGTATGCAAACAATTTTTTTTTTTTTTTTTTTTTTAATCTATAATTCTGTCCCTTACAACAACACAATATGTTTTGTTCAGTTTCAGATGATTATTTTAAGCATATTTGTTCCCACTTCAAAACAAGGGGGGGTTTTGTAAGCAAAAAAATATATATATATAAATATCGTTTATGAAAAATAAGTACACTGTTATAAAGTTCATTCTTCTCCTAATAATCGCTGAAAATTTCGTATTGATCGGATAATTACCTGATTTTTGGTAGATTTTTAAAAAGACGGTCCGTCAAAAAGTACTGACCTGCCCCCCCAGTTTTGGCGGTGCCTTACGATAAACAAGTCTCATTCCTACCAGTGTCACATTTTTTGGATAAGTTAAGTACATTTATTGTATTAATTCATTCTGAGTTCTCTTAATACTTAACTTGGAAATAATTCCAGAAAACTTTTTTTTTCTCGACAGAGAAATGTAAACACGGTATTTGTCATAATGAATTTATACGTGAAAGGCAGTTTTTTTTTCAGATTTGAGATAAAATTATTCCATGTATTTTTTATTTCACATATTTTTTTCTTGGAGGAATTAACTTTAAACTATAATCTTTCAAACACAATAAAAAAGTAATCGAAAATTAAAAAAATATATTATGATCAGCCGGTAATCAAAACCATGCTCCCCTACCGAAACGCAAACGGGCATTAAATTGCCCGTACCTAGTAAGTTACATTAAATAAAAACGCTTAAATATTATCCAGTTAGGCAGTAAAGTAACGTATCTTGCCTTTGATAATATTTATTTGTTAAATATTTGTTTTTTGACAATTTTTCGAATCTATGTGTATAGTAAAACAAACCCGAATAATTTAATAGATTATTTTGTTAAAATATTTTCCACACTTGCGTTATTACAAAACTAATAAAATTAAGTTTTAACACTTTATCATATAAAACACAATTATTTTATACAATATTCCTAATTTTTATATAAATATTATAAATCCCTTTTAGAATTATCTTTTGTCAAACAAGAAGTACATTATTATTATTTTCATTTATTTTCATTCGAATATTTTAATAATATTGATTGCTTTTTGAAAAGAAAATATAAAAAATTACCATGAAATTGAATACATCCATGTGTTAGAACAATGAATGTTTAAAATATTTAATTTGTAATATGAGTGATGATAAAAATTATCAACTTTTTAAAAAGTTATATTATAGTTTGGCAACCCTGGTCAAAAATGTTTCATTTAATTAAAAAGTTAGAAAAACTAAAAAGACTGGTCAATTATGCACATATTTTTCGAGACTGATCTTCCACTCTAAATTCTAAATTACGTTATTATTAAAAGTGACTTGTCACATCGCGGAGGAATTTTTAGCAGAGATTTGAAATAAGAAAGTTTTGTTTTTTTTAAATGTGGTTCATTTTTTTGTGTCACATAGTTTTTAATGTTCCTATTTATAATGTCTCCCCACGGGACAGAGTTAGACACCAGGGTCGTTAAATGTTGTTTAATTGATCTAAAAGATTAAGTGTTCACGGGCGGTTTATGAAACCATATTTTTATGTTCCTTGGTATTTTTTTAGAGGGGGTATTGAATTATAGAAGTTGTCAATTTTTTAATAGGCGCTTCTGCAGTTTAACTAGCCGTTTTTCCGTAAATAATGCGCCGACATTAACCGAGCAGAAGAACCGTTTAATATTTCAAACAAATTCAGTTTACATTGGGGGAGGGGTATAAATTGTAAAAAAAAAAAAAAAAGAAAGAAAGAAATTATCAATTTATTCAGTGAATGAATTGACTTTTTCCACACTTAATATGTTCTTTCATTTTAATAATAAAAAATATAATTTTTTAACGTTATAAAAATTTTAATAAAAATTCCAGTCATCATGTAAAATATAATTTTTTCTATCATTTTTTATATCAGTTGAATACTCATTTCTCTTGTTAGAACAATAGATGTTTTAAAAAATCAGTTTGTAATATGAGTGATGATAAAAAAAATGTTGGCGGTGAAGGTCGATTGAGAAGAAGATTTAACGCAGCAAAACATTTAAGCAACCATTAAAACGTCAAAGCAAATTTCCACCACAAAACCCAGACGAAAACAACATTTGGTTGAAAGTAAGTTTCTTGAATTAATCTACCGTTTTTATTGTCTAATCGAGATGGAATCAATTTCTTTTAAGGGAAAATAATGACAATTGGAATTAAACATCTTTTAAGATTTTAATTAAACATGAATTTTATACATCCGAAGATTTTATTTTAGGTAAATTTTGGTAGATAATAGAATAATCATTACTATTACCGACATAAATTATTTAAAATAGAAATAATGTTGGTAAATTATTAAAAAAACAAATTATTTTTGGTTTAGCTAATTATTTGTCACCTTTTTGCCTTTAAAATTGTCATATTTTATAGAAATTCAGTTTACATTCACTTTTAAAATTGCGTCAATACCGATCTTGATTAAAGTAATTTTTATGACGTGCCCAAGCTTATTATAAGCACCCCAACCTTCCCATGTTAAGAACGGCTTTCGGAATAAACATCCCCAACCTCGAAAGCCGTTCTTAACATGAGGAGGTTGAGGGTGTTTTTTAATATGCTGGGGCACGTCGTAAAAAATGACCAATATAAATTGTTGTTGACAAATTTTCTAACTATATTTCGTTTAAAAATGTTAGAATTAATTCCATGCAGTAAAACCAATCATCTTTGTTTAGTAATGTTCACAAAAATTACTAATTTGCGAATAATTGTCATTTACACGAAATTTAAGAACGTATAAATTATGTTAAATATTTTAAGGACAAATAAATTGTTTTGGTCAATTTTCCAACTATATTTCATGAAAAATCATTTATGTCGGCAATATTAATGATTACCGATAATCGCATATCTTTATTTACGTATTAACAAATTAATTTCATTTCAAGAAATGCAAATAAACGTCGAAAATCTGATAATTTTATGAAAATACGAAAAACAACAAACAAGTAATAAAAGGTTCTTAAATGTCATTTTAGGCAAAAATTGTAATAATTACTGAATTATCATTTCGGAAATAGTAATTTATTCAAAAATGGCATTTTTCGTATGATGATTAAGATGGCGTAAACATAAAAAAAAATATTTTTTATATGAATTTACGAAAAAAAAAAATGAAATAATTGTTTCTATTGTTTGTGGTTTAAAAAATAATATTTTTGAAAATATTAAATTTATGTAACGTAATTAAATTATTTGTTTTGCTATTTGTTGTTTAAATCTCGAAAAACCGTTTTTAACATGGGGAGTTTTTTTTACATAGGCATCATCACTTATTAAGGCCAAGAGGCCACTCGAGGGTAAGGGTTAAATAGTGTCAGTAAAAATTGAACAATATAGTAATCGTTAGTAATGGCAATTCAGTAAATTTGTTAACAAGTGGAACGGCTCATCAAGAACTTGTTTACGTTAGACTTGAACTAGGTTGGGGTGTGTTTCTGGGGCAAGGCGTAAAAATACCTTTACTTTTGCTTATCTAATTTTGATTGAATTGTTTTAATTAAAAACATGGATTGTTTTAAATAAAAACATTTGCGAATTTAGTTTTGTTGATAAAATTATGCCCCCCTATTTTATCTACACGCATAAAAATTGGTGTTTATGCACTTATGTTACCGTGCTGTTTTTTTAATATAGTATTTTAAAGTTTAATTCAGGTTTTACGATATATTTTTTAATTTGAATTTTAGATGGAAGTACAAAACACCCCCCTTCCCCGTGTTAAGAATGGCTTTCAAAATAATAACGATATTTCAGCATGGTAACATAAGTGCATAAGTATTAAAAAAATTTTTCTTAATAGTAAAAAAACTTTGTCTTCACTTTTTATTGTTTTTTTATATAAAAACAAAGAAATATGTAAGAATAAATAGAAAAATACTTAAAATAACAGAAAAGTACTATTCATTAATTTCAGAACCTAAATATTTTAATTTAGGTATGACTATCAAAACACCCTAATCAAATCACCGCTAAAAAAATCGTGCGCGTCCATCAAACGTCAAAACCAAACTGGAAACTCGAAAACTAAATTTATTTATTTTTTTATTTATGTTACATGATAAGGGCTGTCCCCTGTTCATGTAAGTATAAAAATAGAGAGATTAGTTAAAATGAAAATAAGAGAAAGCAGAAATCGAACCCTGGACATAAGTTTTAAAGAACAATAGGTTTAAATGGAATGTCCAGTAAATTGTTAATTCGGATGATATAAATAATAAATAAACTATTCAATTGTTAAAAGAATGTGGATAATAAAATATGAGTTAAATAAATTAGATATGTAGGTTAAATTCCTTTGTGGAAACAACACAAGGAAAATAGGTTATTGCGAAATCAATGTCGAAAACGTGCAAAGTCGCGCATGTTGAAACACGTGAATTTTGCTCACGTGGCCGGGATGCATGGATTTCTCAATATAGCAAGTGGGAGTTAGTTGGTCGGAGAGAGTCAGAGACAGTCAGTGAGAAAACTCAGAGACAGGCGGACGTCTGAAGCGAGACGTTACTTCAGAAACTAAAATGTGAAACTTTGAGTTCTTAATGAGGAAGTCGACCGGTCGTCAGAAAATAAATTCATCACGTGTTTGTGATAAAGCTCATCTTTGTATTTGTGATTTCTACAAAAAGGCAAATTGTATTGTTATTATATGTCTGTGTTATAAAATGTCATTACAACAACATCTCTCTCTCTAAGATACAACATCATATGTAATAAGACAAGAACTCTCACTAAGACTCATATGATTACTAATAAGAACTCACGTAACATACGCGCACAAGTGGTATCGTCTAATAATACTAATAATAATCACTATATAACATTTATTTGTTGCACTTATTTATTAATGTTATTTTATTTCAGGTACGCATTTACCAGAAAAGATGTATTTCCTGTGTAAGTGTGTTTTAGTAAGAACGAATTACTATTTCGGTTAATGTGTACTGGTCGTCCAACTTGCAAAGAATGTTTATTCCGAAAGACATTCTCACATAAGGAGGTTGAAAATTAAGAAAATGCTTTTCAGAATACCCCCCAATATTTTCATGGTAAGAACGGCTTTCATAATAAACACCCTTTGCAGCTTGGACAACCAGTGCACATTGGCCGAAACAACAATTCGTTCTTACTAAAATAATAACAGGGAAATACATCTTTTCTGGTAAATTTGTACCTGAAACAAATAAATAAATGCAGCAAAAAATAAATAAATAAAATAAATTTAGTTTCATTCTATTTTCGAGTTTCCTATTCAATCGTCAAGTGTGATCCATATGAACGATGTTTTAATGGTGATTTGGCCAGGGTATTCCGATAGTCACATTTACCCGAAATATGTATTATAGAATCTAGTTTTATATATTCGCAATTCTTAATTAATTAGGATTAGATAAATTTAACTTTAAAAAAAAACTATAATTAAAAATTAATTCATTGTCTTTGAAGATTTTATTTTGAGAGAATTTGGTAGATTATAGTGAAACTTTATTTGCTCACCGAATGAATGCTTTCTTTTATTTAATAGAATGGAGGTTAGCTCCAATCTATAAACTGCCAGACATACAAACAAACATATTTAATAGATAATGGAGGTTACCTCCAAAACGTTCATAATAACAAAATGTAATATTGGTTTTGCTTTAAACAATATTAAAAAAAATGTTGTTTAAAGCAAAAACAATATTACATACTTAATTATATCATGCCAAAATAATATATTAAAAATTTACAAAAAGTCCTTCAGTAGACATTTATTTCTAGTTAAACTTAATTTTTACGGAAAACTGTGTAAAATGACATTTTTTCTTAGACGTTATAAAGTAAGGAGTAGGCAACTACACACAGGGGACATAACTCCGAAACGGATATTTTTATTACTTGTTCGATAGCTGCAATATTTATTGTCCATATAGCGATAGGCCTTTTTTTTGCTTAAAACGATATATTTTTAAAAAATCGATATGTCGACAAGCACCAATAAAATTAACATGAAAAAATATGTGATTACAATCGTTTCTAGTAGATACGTAGAAAATGAATGGCCGATCCATAAAATATATAAACATTTTGACTCCTCCCTTCACTTCAGAAAATCAAGAAATTTCAATGAAATTTTAAAGTATTTATTAATTAACCATCCACAAATATAATGAGTCCACTTTTTCTTGAAATCTTAGTGAAAATGCATTATGCTCTCTAAACAAACACTGTTACTAAAATTATAGTTTTAAGTAAAAAAAGAAAAGAAAACGTATGATTTTTGTATGAAAAAGTAAACGTTGCATATGTTAACAATTAAAAATCATTTCAGTAACATTACAAAAAAGCACCTAAAGTTCGTGTTATTGAAATTACTATAACTCGAAAATTTTTGAACTAACAATAAGCATTGCTTATGCAATATTTTCACCGGAAAATAATATAATTGAAATAAAAATCATGTGATTTTAATGATTATAATTCTTGCGAAAATTTAAAATGTAATATAATGCCGAAATGGTTGTAAAACATTGGGACTTTTAGAGATGTCGAAATCAGAAAAATGTGTCTCTATTTTATGAACGGCATATTTAAGGGGCGACATTTTGAGAGGTTGAAAATAGAAAATAAAAAATAAATAAAAGCTAACAAAAATTGGATTTTTTTTTACCGAAAAGTTTTTAAAAATCGGAACAGTTGGAGGTATTTGAATCGGAAAAATATATCTCTATTTCACGAGCGGCCCATGTCAGGGGACGGCATTTTGATAGGTGAAAAATAGAAAATACAAAAAATAAATAAATAAATAGAAATAAATAAAAGCTAAAAAAAATATCTTAAATTTTATACCGAAAAGTTTGTAAAAACATCGGTAGTTTTTGAGGTATGGAAATCGAAAAAATGCGGCCCTATTTTACGAGTGGCACATAACAGAGGACGGCATTTTGTGAGGATAAAAATAAAAAATGAAAAAAAAAAGCTAACAAAATATCTTAAATTTTATACCGAAAAGTTTGTAAAAAAATGGAACTTTTGGAGGTATCGGAATAAAAAAAATATGTCCCGGGGGGGGGGCGACAAAAGAGGTAATCATATGCCAGCGGAGGGGCACAACAGGTAATCATATGCAAGCAGGGGGATAAAACAGGTAATTATATTCCAGCAGGGGCGGACAGGCAATTATATGCCAGTGGGGGGGGGGCAAATTTTATGACTGCTTTGGGCGGCAAAATCTGATGCTACGCAACTGATTGTAATATATTTGCATTGTAATATATTTACATTGTAATATATTTGCATTGTAATATATTTATGAAACCCCGCCGGTACGTCGCGTCACTCAGTAGGCCCTTCAGTGCGTTGGTGGAATCGTCTTTGCTACAATGTCCACAAGGCCGGATCTTCTGTTATCATCTAGAGATTTCGTCTTCGGAGATACCGGGTGCCCGTTGACGGAAGCAGTTTCACAAGTAAAAAAAAAAATAATGAAAACATCAGCACATCAACAAATCGATGAATTTTGAATAAACAAAGACTCCGGAGATTGGGTTATATGGAATGTATTAAAAAAAAACCATAAAAGAAATATATACAAACATATGTACAGTTTGGAGTATGAGTTTGTAAGCAAGCATTTAAACTTCTAAGTGGGGCTTCCCCTTGCTGGAATTCACAGGTCTATTAATTTAACCCTTTTTAATTATCGGGCAATAGGCGAGGGGAGAGAGAGAGAGAGGAGAGGTGAGGTGGCTTGACTCTCGGACTCGCTCTGTTTTGCTCTGACTTCCCAGACTCTCTCTTCTGTTTTGCTCTGACTCTCTTGGTCTTTATATAGTAGAGCACTGGGCGGCAATTACCAATTCCTTCCCGACCAATCAGAATGCTCGATAACCAAATCATCTGATTCTCTCTCATTGGATAATTTGACTGATGACAGAAATTGGCCACCTCCCACAATCCAAGAATAATTCTAACTCCTCCCCGATCAATCAAAAACGCCCGATGGAAACTAACCAGTTTTCTCTCATTGGATAATTCCCAAACTGCGTAATATGCGATAACCGTGTAAGTAAGAAAACTGCGTCAAAAAAAAATGCTTCGTTAATTCTGCCCTTAGATGTGACACGTGTCATTATCAAAGGAAATAAACAAATTATTATTCCTGTTAATATCTCCACAAAATATGTCATAGAAAATTGTCGGTGGCAAAAATCTCTTGATCTATATGTCCGAACTGCGATTCGGTTTGAGAATGAAACAGTTGGGAATGTTATTTTGGGTTCAAATGGTTTTATCAGAGTCATACAAAATCATTTAATATTTGATTCGACAAACATTCTTTGAAGCTGCCAAATGCGTGTGTAAAATTTTAATTCCAAAGAAATTATTTATCTTTGTTTTGATCTGTCACAAATATATTTTGTGACGCCAATAAATATGTGTGTGTGTGTGTGTGTGTGTGTGTGTAGTTTTTAGTTCAAAGCAAAAACATAATCTACCCGTTTGTTGTTTCCAGCTGACACATGAATTATGTCCTTGAATTTGTCAACAACAAACGGTCGGCGCATCCTTTGAACCTGACCAATGCGTACGTGCGAATTTAAATCAGAGAAAAATATCAACAATCGAATTATGCTTTGAATTCGTTCGGGAATTTCAACTTGGCTGAGGCACTTATCCCGTTTCAAGTGTCAAAGTGTATCAACAAAAAAAAAAAACAAAGGAAAAAAATGTTTTGACAAAATTGGAATTCAGCAAGATCTTTCTTTTTTTCAATGTCGGGTCGCGACAAAAATATTAACATATATCTTTTAGTTAACCGGTGTTGCCCAGAATAAGATCTTAACATCTATCTTTCAATTACCCGATATTGCCCGGGATTAAATGTTAACGTTAAATAAAAGCGTCATATCGACCCTAATGGTCTGACGCTGCCTCTCTTTGGTGTTACATATTTGCATTGTACGCATGTATGGAGCTATTGGGCAAATTTTATGACTGCTTTCGGCGGCAAAATCTGACGCTACGCCACTGATTGTAATATATTTGCATTGTAATATATTTGCATTGTACGCATGTATGGAGGTATCGGAATCAGAAAAATATGTCCGGGGGGGGGGGCGACAAAAGAGGTAATCATAATAAAAATAATTAAACATTGAGAACTATAGTTACTAAGAAATATTTTTAATTACTTCCGGTTAATTTGGAGAAGTACGGATGGGCAACATTGTAAAAAAAAAGAGAAAAAAACAGGATTTGCATCACACCTCTTGTATTCTATTTAATTATAAATCAGTAATTGTTTTAGTTTTCTTTTTAATAAATAACTTTTTAGGTACTCCATGAATTAATTAACTTTTTCACACTTAATATGTATGTTTACTTTAATTAAAAAAATAATTTATTTAACCTTATAACATCTTAAATAAAAATCGAGTATTCGTGTAAAATATAAATAAAATAAAATTAATTCCGCAATTAATTCTCTACAAGGCCACAACTAACCCATTTGAGCTGGTGCATTTGCTATTAGTCTCTCACGCCTGGACAGGGTTCAAAAGAGAGACTCTTACTTAATTGGTCCTGGACTGTAAGCTAGGCTTCAGCCTCTTTGCCATTGACTAAATGAAATGTTGCATCTCTCTACTTGTCTTACAAGTATTTTAATGAAACTTGCTCCGAACTACATGCCCTTGTACCTCCTTGACGTAAATTCTCCCGACAAACCAGACAAGCAGCAAAATTCTTATGAAACAGTTAAATCTTTGTTTTATAAAAATATTTGTTATGTCTAAAATATAAAACAAATGTCATTTCGTTTTCAATTGTTGTAAATTTTTTATAAAAATATTTGTTATGTCTAAAATATAAAACAAATGTCATTTCGTTTTCAATTGTTGTAAATTTTTTATAAAAATATTTGTTATGTCTAAAATATAAAACAAATGTCATTTCGTTTTCAATTGTTGTAAATTATCAATATATTTGTTTTATAAAAATATAATGTCTAAAATATAAAACAAATGTCATTTCGTTTTCAATAGTTGTAAATTATCAATATGTTTGTTTTATAAATATATTTGTTATGTCTAAAATATAAAACAAATGTCATTTGCTTTTCAATAGTTGTAAATTATCAATATGTTTGTTCTATAAAAATATTTGTTATGTCTAAAATATAAAAAAATGTCATTTCGTTTTCAATAGTTGTAAATTATCAATATATTTGTTTTATAAAAATATTTGTTATGTCTAAAATATAAAACAAATGTCATTTCGTTTTCAATAGTTGTACATTATCAATATATTTGTTTTATAAAAATATTTGTTATGTCTAAAATATAAAACAAATGTCATTTCGTTTTCAATAGTTGTAAATTATCAATATGTTTGTTTTATAAAAATATTTGTTATGTCTAAAATATAAAACAAATGTCATTTCGTTTTCAATAGTTGTAAATTATCAATATCGCTATGAATAGTTGTTTGTTAAAATTGTTTTTTTGTATCTTCATTGTGTTGACCCATATCGATAATTCATATAAATCTGTCCGTTTTTGTAAGAAGTAATTATTCAGATTTTATTTTTCTGTCCCAATTCGTTTGATCCAACATATTCTTTTTTATTCTGGACCTAATTCTTCAATTTTTTGTGATATTCCATTTATTCTTTTTTTAATTTCAGTTTTTTTATTCTGTTGTTGTTAAATAATATCTAATATGGTCCATTTTGATTTCTCAATTTCTTTTCCGTAAAGTCAATAAAGAATATATAAAAACATGCATGCAGATAAAAATTATTTAAAAAAATGAAATATTGATTAAAATAGAAAAGTCATTAATTAGCAATTCCTAACTAAAACATAAACAGCGTTTGTAAATGAAAATTTAAGAAAACAATTTTTTAAAACAAAACATTTTTATACAAAAATTACTTTCAATCATAAAAATATTAATGTTTACAAATTTGTTTTTAATAATAAAAGTTTTGTTATTAGTAAAAATGATAATAATGTGAATAATATACAAATATATAAGTAATATAGGTATGTATTTATCAGCGTTGCATTGTGTTATTATTGTGAGCATTGGATTATTTGTTCTGTACGTGCATGTAAATGAGGAGTAATTATTTTCTGTTCAATTGACATTTGTTAATGTAACAGAATGTGAATACAATTTGTGAGTTATTAAAAATTTATTTGCAACGTGTTTCCTGCAGAATCTGGCAGTGGAGTTTTTGAGCATATGTTATTCAGAGTTTTCAGGACTGCATCCTGTTTGAGAATTCTAGAGAAAACTGATTTATGCGACCAACGATTCCACTTGAACTACTTATAGAAATCTTTGTGGTATATATGGATATATATCCTCCAATTATTTGAATGTAGCGATAGCATAGAGATGACTTCTTTATTTTATTTGTTACTGTTAAAACATTATGAACGCCATAGTTTGTGATTATCTTTTAAATAAAACTGAATGTTTATTAAAACACAATTTTATGTAGTAATACAATATTAGTATTTGGGATCAGATTAAAACTAATCAGTATTTAAAATTATTACATGAATTTATAATTATATTGCATTCATTTTTCTTAAATCATGTATGAGTAATTTATTTAATTTTATGCAGGAAAAGTGAGAAAATACTCTAAAATGTATGAAAATATTTTGTAATTTATTTCAACATATCCGGTATGTTACAATAAAATTTATAGATCTTGATATTATGAATCTAAATAAAAGAACTCTAAGTTCAGAACAGCACGTTTGAATCAATATCTGACGAAGAGAGCTTTCTCGAAATATTATATAACACAGATATACCACCAGACCGACTATCCCAGGTAACCACGGTGCAAATATAAATATAATGTGTATAAGAAATATATGAATATGTACACATGTATTTTTAAGTTGTATAAATAAAACTTTCTCACCTGCTTCAGCTCGTGTCTTTCCGTTACCTCTGCATTGTACCGCCTTCTAAACATTCCATTTAACTACATACTATGCAATGCTTCAAGCAAACTACATCCACCTCAGAACCCTAAATGTTTTAATCTAAAACATGTTATTGGTCATTTACAGATTGGATTATGACATTGTGTTAAATTTCAATTTTGCATTTATTATCGTCATATGTGTGCTTATTACCTGTTATGAATTATAGTAATATGTTGCTGTTCATCTTGTATTTTGACACCAGTTTTTGTAAAAAATAAATTTTGACTCGAAATTATTGTAATTTGTATTATAATAGTTTCATATCATTTATATTTAAATTTCACAAAATATGCATTGTTCAATGAAAAGTCAAAACACCTTATGTCTTTTCTATTATGGAAATCCACAATTAATGGATTTATTATTTTTACAGATTTATTTTTGAAAATAATTCTGCATATATCTATAGCCAAAAACAGCAACTTTACAGATAAAGAATCTTGGAATAACAGGTAAGTATCCTAATTCAAAAAACGTTTTTATTTCTTTAATTTTTGTTGTAATTTCATATTTTACTTTTTTTATTGTGGATTGTTTAAAATCAGTTCATTTGAACACCACACACGTTATTAATATTTTATTTAGAAAAAAATACAGTTTGTTGCATTTCTTACAAATAATAATATGAAACTGTAGAATCGGAATAAAATAAAAACTAATCCATAGGTCTTCGTGATTGACCAAAAATAGAAAATTTAAAATTGAATAAAAATACATTGAGAGATTTTAAAACATTGCAAAGTCCTACTTGGAGATGGTTACTATACAGATCGCCATAACGGAGTTTGCAAATACCTTTACTGGAAGATATGTAAGAAACTCAACATTCAGTGTACTAAAAGATCCTGGGAACATATACCCGAACGAACAGTTGGGAATGACAACTACACCATTCACTATGACTACATAATCCCGACTGGTACATATCTGGAAAACGCAGCTGTTAAACCAGAGATAGTGATTTGGGACAGAGCAAACAAAAAAGCGACCGTAATAGAGGTCAGTGTACCCAATAATACAGGGCTTAACAGAGCTGAGAGGGAAAAGATAACAAAGTATCAAGGACTTATGTATGATATGAAAGGAAATTGGAAATTAAAAGACGTTTCAATTATACCAGTCATTATAGGAGCAACTGGGCTTATGAAAAAGAACTTTAAAAAGTACATAGCAAGCATACCCGGTGAACCAAGTGCAAGTGAACAGCAATGACGAGACAATTCTTGGAGAGTTCATATTTATAACAGAAAGGATATAGATGTGAAGAGAGATGTAAAAGATAGACATGTAATGAAGAGTTCTTTTAAACACAGAGGGGAATTCATTATTGAAGAGGAGGACACAGACAACACCTTGGAAAGGGTTTCATATTAATTTTATTATTCAACATTAAAACGAAAACACATTACCTTGCGGTTGATGAAAAACGAAAACAAAGGCTTACAAACAACATAAAAATATTTCTAGCTGGTGATGAGAATTATGAGAATCCAATGCCGTGTTAGATTTCTACATTTTGTCTTCTCCTCTCTGTCTCGCTTCAGAAAGGGACTAAGGCTAACTTAACTTTAGCTCCTTCTGCCAACTGCATTCTCTCAGCTCTAACTTACTCGACTCTAACTCAAGCTGTATACATGTAGCTATATGTCTTTGTGATGTCAGAACGTGGCCAACATGTGTCTGTTTTGCACGTGGATATTGCATCTGCTTCCAACACGTTCTTGTACACAAAGAACATTCCATGGGATAGATAGGTTTTAGCTTCTGTTAATGTGTTTATCTTCTATTATTTCAGCTTTCATTTCTATTCTCCATTTTTTTCTGACGATTTTCTGAATTAATTGCTTCCATAAAGCTTTCAGGTATACTTTCCATGGAACACCAATTAGTTATCAACTACTAAAACTCGGGTTTCTCCTATTTCTTTTTGGGTAGTGTTCTAACGTATGCTCTGCTTTCACATCAGCATCATAGTTGTCATCATTATTAATGTTTGTCCTATCGACTTGATTGTTCATACTTGATGTACGAATAGGAGAAAATAATAATTCATTCTCTTCATATAATGGATTTTTATTATTTAAATCAAACGTTTCTGTGAATTAACATATCGAATTTTTTCATTATATTTTTGGAAAAATACTAATTAGGTAGGAATTTCTTTGTCGTCTTTGGTCAGTTTTGATATTTAATTGTTTCTTTATCTATAAATGCAAAGCAGATGGAGCCAAATACATACATTTTGCTTAAGTTTGGTTTATTACAGCAGAACACTTTGTGTGGAGTTTCCCTTACTCTTTATTAAAGGACTGGTTGAGTATAAGTGCAGTCGTCATTAATGTATTATTGTATACGTTCATAGGTATTTTGGTAGTTTTTGATTAAATACATAGACATCTTGCCATGTCAAAAAGTGTCCACCATTATCTTGCATCCATTCCGTTTAGTCGAGGTGAATGATAAATTGATTTCTGATGTTAATAAATGTTCAAAGTCTCTATGTGTAAATTCCGTTCCCTAGTCAGAGTGGATGCATTTTACTGCATCGTAGGGGGCCGCATCAGCTATGTTTACTTGCTAGCAAGGTGTCAGATTCTTTCTTTAAGAAACGGGCCGTTACTAAACCGGAATAATCGTCTACAAAATTTAATGTATACCTGAATGTTTTCTGTCCATCTGTTCCATCGGACACTTAATGCCACAATGCAGCAGTGATAGGATGTTTTTGTTTGGCATATTTTTTTTATTCTTCGCCATTTTTCTTTGTGTATAAACGAGGCAATTTGTAATGTTTTTAGCGGTTTTTATTTTTATTGCATCCACCAAATCCAGCATTCTGTAATCTGTATTCGTAATATTGCAATAGTGCCCAAGAATTTTATGCATTGTTGCAAATCATGGCAGTTTTTGTTGGGACTACACATTTTAAATTATATAATCTTCCATTTTCTTTAATATCAAATAGAATTACATTTGGGTAAATCAATTTAGATTTATTGTAGCTAAAGTTTATATTTGTGCATTGCTTGATTGCAGCTTGTACAGAAAATGGATTTTGTTTTTATTCTGGAATTGGAAGAGCATTTGATAGAATACAGAAACAAGGTTCACCTTTAATTTTTCCTTTGCGATATTTTAGCATCGCTTGTCTTCAAAACAATCGTTTACTCAATTCGCATTGGCAGCTCTACAAGGTGACTTTGGGAATTAAAGCTGGGATCTAAATTAATAACATTGAATTCCATCACACTGTATATTGATACTCTATGCCTCATTGGGATAACATATGAACATTTATATCAGATATATTTCAAAAAGAGTGCGTCTTCGGTAGTATCTGATCTGACAAACTCCAGCAAAAGCCTAATAGCCAGCCGTGGTTCACCCCAGAATCTGCTATTGCCATTATTCACAGAAATCACTATTTCCATTTCTTCCAACATATTAGATGTTTACGACTGCCAGCAACCGTTGTAAAAGAGAAATAAAGAATGCAAGTCATTTGCATGCTTAGTACAATCAAGCCCACCGAATATAGGTCAGCTTATGTCACGCTAACATATATTCAGCGAATTTATAACAGTAGTTTGTGTGTGTGTTTTTTAAATTTTATTTTAACTTATTTTCCCAAATTTGCCGTGTTCAATATAGACTCTGGCGCCATTTTAAGTTTTCCAATACATCGGTAAACACTGTATGTTCTGCGAGCTGAATAAACACTAAAACATTATCCATTATTATTTTAAGCATGTATATTTTACCCACTCATCAGTTTGAAAAACTTTTTACTTAATCCCAATTATTGATATTTCCTTCAAACATCGTTTCACTAGGTGTATCAGAATTTTTTACACCCCTAACACGAAACTATGAATAAAATATTTAAACTCGTAATTTCTCTTTTAAAGTTATTTGTTTATTTTTTATGGATTATATTTCCAAATAAACTATTAAATTTGTATAAAAATTAATAGAAATATTACTTTTTTTATTAAAAAAAAACAGTAATGAAATCAATTGAATTTTACGAGTTCATTATTTTTCAATTTTGAAACTTTAAAAATCTATCAAAATGTTTCTATTGCTTCTATTTTTACGATATTTTCAGGGTCAATGTGAAATTTTATGCTCTTTCCAATAAACTGAATATAATATATTAGATAAACGTTTTTTTTATTCACGCCCCCCCATGTTGAAATGTCTATTAAAAAGTAAAAAATTAATTTACTCACCAAACTGTTATATATCAGAAATTGAAGATAAAAACTCAAGGAATAATATATTCAAATTTAAAGATAAAAAAGTAGTGTTTTTTTTTAGAAATTTACTTGTAAAGTCCGAAATTTAAAACCTTTCTTTTTTAAAAACAAGTATGATTTTTTTGTTTTTTTTAAATGAAACCTTGGTCCTTGCTCCTTTAATTGAAAGAAAAATTAGGGTTTGAATTACATTTTTTGAGTAGTTATAAGCTTGGATAAACAGGGGGTTGAATTAATTCACGCCCCCCATTTTCAAATGTCTATTAAAAAGTAAATGATTAATTTACTCACCAAAGTTTTATATATCACAAATTGATAAATAATAATATAAATAATATATTAAAATTTAAAATAAAAAAGTAGTGTTTTTGATAAATTTACCTGTAAAATCCGAAGTTTAAAACCTTTTTGTTTAAACCACGTTATGTTGTTTTTAATGAAACCTTGGTATTTGCTCCTTTAATTGAAAAAATAGGGTTTGATTTACATTTTTCGAGTAGACAGGGGGTGGAATTATTCAATATTTTTCATGAAGTTTCTGAAACACCTATCGTTCCACCTCGATGAGAGAATAAAAATGTGATATCATTCGAAATTTAATCAGAATTATTTACAAAAATATAAACGAGATTAAGTAACATTATACTTTTATTGCATCTTATTTCGCTTGTGTCATTTAAAACAAAAAAAAACAACTGAAGCATTTGTGAATGTTGGGTTGTGATGAGCAAAGCGTGTAGTCGAATTTCAAAATGGCGACGTCGAAAATCAACTTCGCAGAAAATTAAAAAAGGAAAATTAATAAACAGAACTTCGACATCAGTGGTGATCTTTTTGAGAATTAAAATGTAGTTTTCTTTATTTTTATTGATTCCATTATTTTATGCTTTTATTTGTGGGTTTATGGCGAAATTTGAGACATTTTTTAAAATACATTAAATTTAGCAGTTTATTCGTTACATTCGTTTTGTGCGGAATTTGTTTATTCTGTTTTTTTACTCCATTTTATTATTTTTTTGACGTTTGTTAACATTTTTTGTTTGCCTACAAATTATTTTTGTTGATACAGTTACAAAACGAGACGGATTTGAAAAAAAATCGAACTATATGTGCACATACATGGGAACAAATTCGCTTCCTTTAAAAAACAAAGAATTACAAAGTCATTCATGTGCTTGCGACAATTTAAGTTGTTTTGATTATATGATGAAGGCTTTATATCCCGAAAATTTGAAACTTTAAATAAAAGAATATATATATATATATATATATATATATATATATATATATATATATATATATATAATAACTTCATATATTTGCGTTTATTTATTTATTTGTTTCCGTTTAATTTTATAAGTATAGCATGGTTTTACCTTTTAGATAATTTTATAGTTTCTTTTTTCAAATATTTTTTAATATTGTTTGTTAATATTGTTTTTAATAGATATATTTATTATCGCATTATTATTAAAACATATTGACATTAAATATATTTGCGTTTATTTTTTTATTTGCAAAGAAAAAAAATATTTTGTTCAAATATTGTTTTTTTAATACATATATATATTATTAAAACATATTGACATTGAACATATTTGCGTTTATTTATAATTTTCAAATAGATATAACAATATTGTTTTTTTGTTCTAATATTTTTTCCATTGTTTTTATTGCTTTTTCTAATAAATATATTTATTTTCGAACAGTTAAAAATATTGACTTTAAATATAAACTTTAAGATGAAACTTTAAATAAAAGAATATATATATATCTATATATATAAAAATGTAAAGTTGGTTCGTTCTAAAGAAATAAAACCATGTTTATACGTTACCAATTTATTTGAAATTTTCAGACAACCCATTTTTAGAGTCGAGGTATGTTTTTATGTTATTAAAATAAATTTACCTAATTAAAATTAAAATATTAAATAAAATAAATATATTTATTTATCATTTCTGCGAATCTGTTCTGTTGATAAAACTGAACTTCCGGTTCGATTCATTTCACAGCCACGAATTGACGAAAGGTTTAATTTTCTGTTAACTCGATAAGTAAAAAAACAAAACAAAAAAAAAACATATTTCCTTTGTTTATCTTCCAAATTTTTTAATTTACACATCTTTTCTTTATTATATAAGGCAAAAAAAAAAGTTTGTTGCTTGCTTTTGAGTTTTTTTTTCTATATAAGATTACTCATGCAGAGAGTGATCCGTGCTGAAATAATGTTATTATTTAAAAAGTCATTCTTAACATGGGGAGGTAAGGATGTTTTGTACCTATTCTGTACTTTAACCTTACAATTGAATAAATAAAAAAAACATATCGTAAAACGTTATTTAAACGTGGAAATATGATTTAAAAAATAGCGCGGCTCTCTGCATTACAACCATTTTTATTTATTGTTGTTGTTTCACGAATTTTCGGCCAACTATTCCTCTGGCCTTCATGAAAAGAAGTCCTTTTATAAATGTTCAGTAACTTTTTCCTTTTATTATTCTTAAAGAGTAAAACTTTTCTTATTCATGAAAGGAGTTAAGCCTACGTAAATAAATAAATGTTTGTACACGTGACAAATTATCAATAAATGGTTTAGTTACTTTCTTTTTAAAAAATGTTTGTAAAAGTGCGAAAGGCGACGTTACGTTGTTGTACAAACATTACTCCCATGCTTAATTTCTATACTTATAGGTTTTGGGAATTTTTTTCACTGGATTATTGGACACTAATTAAACAGATTATTAAAAAAAAATGTAAAAAAGAAATCATTATTTCGACATTTGAAAGTGGTGCTCACTTTTTAGTTACAACGTTCTGATAAATCAGTCACCCATTTTGTAAGCAATAAAAACGCGGTATATCAAAACCATAGAAAGTAAAAATAATGAGTCTCTACCGCATTTGTAAGTCAGAAATATATTTGTTTCTCAAAGAAAAAAAAATAGAGAGAACAGGACTTTTTTTTATTGTTTTCATGAAAATAAAGTTTCGAGATTTTTAATTATTTTTTTTTTTTACTTATTTAGTCAGTTTGTGGTTTTTTTTTAATTGTTTTTGTGAAAGGTGAGTTTTTTTCAAAACTTTTGTTTTGTTTCTTTTTAATTTTTTTAAAGTATTATAAATTTCACTAACATGCTGGAGAAATGTTTAATAATTTGGTATTTTTTTAGATTAGGTCCACCTCCACAATTTTCCTTTCAATGACGACATTTAGGTTTCCGAGTATGCTGAACACGCAAATTGCATTGAAATTTTGCGGAAATAAATAGTTGTATTATGCATTGTATTCTTCGGCGGCCATCTTTTTACGTGCACACGCGCCATAAACAAATACACACACGTAAAAAAGATGGCCGCCAAAGATTACAATGCATAATACAACTTTTTATATCTTGATAACTACGTATTTCTGCAAAATTTCGATGCGATTTTCGTATTCAGCATAGTCGAAAACCATTTCAAGTCGTCATTTAAAAGAAAATTGAGGAGGTGGACCTAATCTAAAAAATTACCAATAATTTTTAATCCCGTACGCCTCCCGATACATTGCTTCGTCAACATGCGACCATTTTATATCTCCCGAAGACACTTCCGTATTTAGAAAAAAATAAAATAAAATAAAAAGTGACCGATTTACCAGAACGTGGTAACTAAAAAGTGAGTATCTCTTTCAAATGTTGAAATGATTTTTTTTTCAATTTTTTTTCATAATCTGGTTAGTGTTCAATCAATAATAATCCAGTGAAAAAATTTCAAAAAACCTATCAGTATAGAAACTCCACCACGTAAGTAAATAAATAAAAAAATGTTACGTGCGCATGCGTTAGCCTTGACTAGGGGGGTACTAAGGGAACGACCATTAAATAATTCTGCGGGTCGCCATGGAACTCAACGCCCAAGGAGTATCAAAATAGTTTTCATGATCTGAAGAAATTTTTTTTCCGAAAAGTGGGTGATCACTTTTCCATCTAAATTTAACTTAAAATGAGCACCCACTTTCTGGCCACCTGAGGAAGGGGCATTTATTTTCGTGTTTATTGGCTTAAAGGTTTTTTTTACAAGGCAGTTTGGTACGCGAATGCATATTTAACAGTTTTCGTTTATGCTCACGCATAGCATAAACAAAGGCTACGTCTGTGAAATGGAAAATAGTCCCAGAGTTCAGGGGTTAATACCATGCAAAAGAAATCAAACAAAAAGACTTTTAAGCCAAGAAACACACAGAAAGAAAAAAAAATAGCATCCATTTTTTTTCTATCGAATTCATTTGCTGTTTTTATTGAAAACTATTTTCCCCCGGATTTTTGATATAATTTTCCATTAAGGGCTGTGCGTCTCACGTTCGTAAATAACAAAATTGTTTTTGTAGATTTTGGTGTGCTAAAAACGAATCTGCAAACCGTTTCCGTCACAAAAAATAGTTTTTTATGATATGAAGAAATTACTTTTTCGAAAAAGTGGCGATCACTTTTCCATGTAAATTTAACTTAAAATGAGCACCCACTTTCTAGCCACCTGAGAGAGGGGGGATTTTTTCCCATGTTTATTGGCTAAACAGCTTTCGTTTATGCTTACGCATAGCGTAAACGAAGGCTACGGCTGTTAAATGGAAAATAGTCCCAGAGTTCAGGGGTTATTACCATGCAAAAGAAATCAAACAAAAAACTTTTTAGCCAAGAAACAGAAAAATGCCCCTCTCTCAGGTGGCCAGAAAGTGGGTGCTCATTCTAAGTTAAATTTACATTGAAAAGTGATCACCCACTTTTCGAAAAAGTAATTTCATGAATGTCATGAAAACTTTTTTTTTGCTACGTAAACGGTTTGCAGATTCGTTTTTAGCACACCGAAATCTACAATAAAATATTTCGTTATATATGAACGTGAAACGGGCCTTAAAGTAAAATAATACCGGATTTTTTTTAGCAGATTTGCCGTTTAGTTGTACAAATATCCTCACACCAGGTAATCACTAAAAGGGATTTTTAAAAGTCGTCACCTGTATCGAGCAAAAGTTTAAAACCACCGATTATATGCCAGCCTACATCATGGTAACATATATTGAGTGAGTTCCTAACAGTATTTTTAGTTTAAACTCATTTTCCCAAAATTTCCCCAAACTTAACATGTTCGATACAGTCTGCCGCCATTTGTATTTTTCAGATATACCGATAAACATTGAATGTTTTTGAACCGATTATACATTACATAAAAACACTAAAATCTTATCCAGTTAGGTAGAACACTTACTTTTCTTGCCTTTGATAACATTTATTTGTTATATATTTATTTTTTGACAACTTCTTTGTATCTGTGTTTAGTAATATAAACCCTTTTCATTTAATGTAACGTTTAGTCGGCTCGAAAAACAGTGTTTATTGGTGTATTTGAAAGCTACAAATGGTGGTGGACACTGTTGATTACTTTAAGTTAGAGAAAGTGAGTTAAAACTAAAAAAAAATATAAAAAATACTGTCAGAAACCTACCGATTATGCCAGCCCATGTCATGGTAACATATGTTCGGTGAGTTTCAGACAGTTTTGTATAGTTTTTAGTTTTCAACTTACTTTCCCAAACTTAACGTATTCAACAGAATTCGCGACCATTTCTGTTTTTTGAGCCAATTAAACATTTTACATTACATAAAAACACTAAACAATTATCCAATTAGGTAGAAACGTAAATTACCTTACCTTTGCTTTCATTTATTTGTTTTTGGACGACTTTTTCGAATCTGTGTATAGTAACCCCCCCTCCCCCCACCATCAACCAAATATTAATTACTAACTCACATTTTTTAAAACAACAACAACAAAAAAAGCATTTAGCGTTTCAACATTTTTGCTACGTTCGGCTTCATCCACTGATTGTTGGTCAAGTCCAAAACATGAATGATTGACAGAAACTCTCGAGGATCCAGATAAAATTCTGCAAGAGTACCATTTTTTTCAGTTTCGCCTTTTTCACTTTTTGCAGTGGATTGCTGTACTAATATAAGAAACATGCATTTTCTCTTTTATTAAATTTTTCCATTACACCAAATAGAGCCACTGCAACGCGTGGCAGGGTACAGCTAGTATATATATATATATATATATATATATATATATATATATATATATATATATATTAGGCACGGCCAAAAATGGCCGCAAAATCAAGTTGTTGATGTTTTTTAAAACTAAATTACATTTATTAAAATCCATTATTTCTGAGTACCTTTTTTTTCCAGAAAGATAAAACCCTGAATTTTATCATATAGAAAACAGAATAATGTAAAACTTTTTCTACTATTTTTAATTAAATTTTAAATGTTAAATTTCCCCAAAAAGTTAACAATTGACATTTTTTGTCTTGCACAAAAAACGTATTTAAATATTTAAAAAGGGTTTTGAAATAATTTATTTATTTATTGTCTAACTAAGATTTAGGATGATTTTCTAAGAGAATATGCAAAAATATTATAAGAACCTGAATTTCAAATAATTCCACTTATTCATATAGGTAACCAGATATTTCGCGTCGACGTAGAGTTCAGATCGACTCTGTTTACGTTTTCGTTTGATAATAAGAAAACTATGGAAGACCAAACAGGCCAAAAAAACTTATTTTTCAGTGACGAAAATTTCAATGTATTATAAAGCTGAGGCTGGCCAGTACCAGATGGGTGACCATTTGTATGAGTTTGGTTTTTAATGTGTATGTGTGTGGGGGCCAGGCTCCCAAAAATGGGGGGCAATTTAAAGCAGAATAAAAAACAAATTATTTCGTTTGGTCAACCGTAGTCGAAAGGCGGAAAACGTTTTCAAACGGGATCGAAAAAAATGATGCTATTTTTAACACAAAGGGCACAATATTTATCAAATTTTGTTTTGTATCGATTATTCAAAGCATGCTCTGTTTAATAATGGTCATGCATTATTCGGCTCGCTAAAAAAAATTGTTTATTTATTTATCAAAAATTTTAAAATGGCTTTTTTCGTATAAATATTAAAAAAAATTTCTTTTTTGTTTTGCTTAACTTAAATTAATTATTTTACTTAACATATTCACCGAATTTCACACTTCAAAACTCAAAAGCGGGATAATTAAACTCAATCAAAGTTCTGATATTCAGACGTCAAAATAAGGTATGCAAACAATTTTTTTTTTTTTAATCTATAATTCTGTCCCTTACAACAACATATGTTTTGTTCAGTTTCAGATGATTATTTTAAGCATATTTGTTCCCACTTCAAAACAAGGGGGGGTTGTAAGCAAAAAATTATATATACATAAATATCGTTTATGAAAAATAAGTACACTGTTATAAAGTTCATTCTTCTCCTAACAATCGCTGAAAATTTCGTATTGATCGGATAATTACCTGATTTTTGGTAGATTTTTAAAAAGACGGTCCGTCAAAAAGTACTGACCTGCCTCCCCCCCAGTTTTGGCGGTGCCTAATATATATATATTATATATATATATATATATTATATATATATATATATATAACTTCATATATTTGCGTTTATTTATTTATTTGTTTCCGTTTAATTTCATAAGTATAGCATGGTTTTACCTTTTAGATAATTTTATAGTTTCTTTTTTCAAATATTTTTTAATATTGTTTGTTAATATTGTTTGTAATAAATATATTTATTATCGCATTATTATTAAAACATATTGACATTGAATATATTTGCGTTTATTTATAATTTTCAAATAAATATAACAATAATATTGTTTTTTTTTGTTCTAATATTGTTTTCCATTGTTTTTATTATTGTTTTTTTCTAATAAATATATTTTCGAACATTTAAAAATATTGACTTTAAATATATTTGCGTTTATTTATAATTTTCAAATAAATATATAATAATATTGTTTTTTTTGTTCTAATATTGTTTTCCGTTGTTTTTATTATTGTTTTTTCTAATAAATATGTTTATTTTCGAACAGTTAAAAATATTGACTTTAAATATATTTGCGTTTATTTATATTTTTCAAATAAAAATAATTTTTGTTTTTATTTTTCAAATATTATTTTTTCGTTTTTATTTTTGTTTTTAATGCTTATTTTCGCATATTCTTTAAAAACGCATTGACTATAAATGTTTGTGTTTATTTATTTTTTGCAAATAAAAATACCAATGTTTTGTTTTATTTTTCAAATATTAAGTTTTCATTATTTTTATTATTTTTTCTAATAAATATATTTATTTTCGCACAATTTTTAAACTTTATTGTCTTTTAATAATTTATTTAATAATTACCTATTTACATGTGTTTTTTTGTCGAATGGAGAGTTATACTTCTGAAAAATAAGTTGAGAAAAAATTGAAAGGAATTTGGAAACATTTAAGCTGTTTGACAGAAATGTAGTGCTATGGGGAGTAGCTACTAACTTTAAGGGCATGAGTCGGCGTCCACCAATTAATAATCGGGATCTATCAATTTTTCAGACGGGGCTGTAGGTGCAGGAATCTTTATAAGTCGAAAATAGTAGAGTATCCGCGTGACCGTTAAAGGTAAATTTAACAAAGTCTCCAATTAACAGAAGGCTTCCACTAAACCAGGTCATCACATTCACAAAAATAAAAGCATGAATGATTCCGGAAAATATCGATTCGATATTGCTGTATTGATATGAAATAACATTTATTCAGTATTTATTCATTTATTTAAGTGTTAGAAAAATATTAAATCAAATTTTTTTCAACGCTATTTTTTCTTGCAACAATTGTTCATTAATCAAGCTTAACTAAATGTGTATCTCATGAAAAGTGCAAGAAGCTCAAAATTACTAACTTTTATGGACAGGATGTCACACTTGGTTGTAATGTGGTTATTTTCTGAGGAGAAAAAACAGTCATTAAAAGCAGAAGGCGCGCACGTGTGTTCATCACATAAGAACACAGTAGTTCAATAAAACATTATTAAAAATAAGATTGAAATTCTCATTTGATTTGTTGATTTTTCATTATGAGAATTTAAGGTTCATTTGTTCGTTATGAAAACTCAAGACAGGGAATTTTAACGCCTTCCAAAGAGTGGGTTATGTTTGATCTAGTCTTGCGGAAGATAAGAAACTGGAACAAAACTAAACTGATTTTCGTTGGTGAATCTTTATATACGATTGTTCTCAAACATTCCAGCCTATTTGCCGTATCATGGTGCATGGAACGCATCATAGTTCCTTTCTTCCATTTGTGCAGATATGGAAATGGCAACATTGTGTGATTGCACATTCCCATATATGTAGGCATTAAAACGGTGATTGCTAAGGAATGTTCTTTCTGAAGATTTGTTCTGGCCGCATGCAGTGGTTGCTACAGAATGTTATACTTCTGAAACCGCATTTATTTAATCTATTACCTGCCCTTTCTACACCATTTATGAAATTGTTGAAGAAGTTTTACTTATAACTGACATGTATTCTCTGGAGTACTGAA
This sequence comes from Euprymna scolopes, assembly GCF_053919585.1. Lineage (NCBI taxonomy): Eukaryota > Metazoa > Mollusca > Cephalopoda > Sepiida > Sepiolidae > Euprymna > Euprymna scolopes. Next base: position 68,532,514 of record NC_136527.1, on the reverse strand, counting down.
TGAGTTATATTGTTAGAAACAAGCGAAACAATAGTTTTTTGTAACTTGTAAACATTATATTAATTATTCTTAAAATATGAATATTTTTTTTAATTATTAAACCTTCATTAAAAAATAACGTGCTGTATATTCATGAAAGTAAATAAACTTATGTTTAAATAGTTTTATGCATATTCTCATAGTTTAATACTAAGAATAAACAAGTCGAAACTCTAATGAACAAGGACAATAATCTCTAACTCATCATATCATTCGACTTTCGGTTTACATAGCTAAACTGCATGATTGTTATACGTTCCTGGTAGTAGAATGGTGGAGCCTTCCTTATCTATATAATCTTGATTTAGTTCTTCCAGACACAATGTTGATTGATCCATTATTTGTTATTCTGTCATGGAAGGTTTTATGTATTTCTTGCTACTCTTTTGGGCAATTTCTGTAGCAGATTTACTTTCTGTAAGACAGAATTACCCAAAATGTTTACTCAGTTTCGTGATGAAGGTTTTCTCTTGTTTCATGATATTGAAATAACATCTTGAGAGATGGATTATTGGAGCTTCTCAGATACTGCTTACAATAGTTGCATGGTGTTGATGGTCAATATCTGAGAGTCCCCATTCCTTTTGTCTATTCGGGCAGATACATTCTAGGCTGACACGTGTTTCTGTATGTTACTTTGTAGATTGTAAACATTTTCCATGCTTAGTGTCTAGTATTCACTGTTTCTCTCCTGTGTGTGTCCGCATATGATGCAACATATCTCGTTTCTGTCTAAAAGAAGAGCCACATACTTCACAAGAATATGGTTTCTCTCCAGTATGCGTCCGAATATGTAGTAACATATGTTGTTTCCTTGAAAATGAAGAGCCACAAATTTCACATGAATATGGTTTCTCTCCAGTATGTGTTCGCATATGTTCTAACATACTATTTTTCGTTGAAAATGAAAGGTTACATACTTCACAAGAATATGGCTTCTCTCCAGTATGTGTTCGCAAATGTTGTAACATATTATGTTTCATTGAAAATGAAGAACCACATATTTCACAGGAATATGGTTTCTCTCCAGTATGTGTTCGCATGTGTCTCAACATATTCTGTTGCAACATAGTCTTTTTTTCTGTGAATGAAGACCCACATATTTCACAAGAATGTCGTTTCTTTCCAGTATGCGTTTGCATGTGTCGCAACATATAGAGTTTCTGTGTAAAAGAAGACCCACATACTTCACAAGAATATGGTTTATCTCCTGTATGCGTTGGCATGTGTTGCAACATATGTTGTTTTCGTCTAAAAGAATAGCCACATATTTCACAAGAATATGGTTTCTCGCGAGTATGTATGTTCATATGTCGAACCATATTTTTTTTCAGTGTAAAAAAAGACCCACATACTTTACAAGAATATGGTTTCTCTTCAATATTTGATTTGGTGTTCATTTTTAAACGCGAAATATTTCAGAGTATTATGCACTTCTCTTACTGTAAACCTTAATCAAATTAAATATTGAGTTTTTACAATAAGCAGTTTTTGTTTAATAGTTTGGATGCCTCATGTTTTGTATTTATTAAAAGGCACATAAGTGTAAGAATAATCATATAAACTTAAAGTATGCGATTCATATGCACGTATAACTACAATTATCATATGAAGTTGAAAAGTATTCTAGCTACGTTGCAAATGAATAAAATTATGAATAGAAAAAATACGTTTCCAGTAAACAAAATTATTTTTTAAATATATTATCAAAATCAAAAACGATTAGATGAAAGAAAAAATGTATCGTTCTCTAATTTCTGGCTTAAACTTTAATCCATTTGTATTTTCTTGTGTCTTTTGTTTGATATTCTGAAAAATTAAAAACAAAAGATAAATTTAAAGAAAATATGTTAATTTTATACATGTGTTTGCTAACATTTTCATGACCTTAAGATATAAATAAATATAAAAGATAAGTTAGCAATAAGTTGCAGTATAGTTTGTTAACAGCTAAAATTGAAATTATCATGTTCCATTTGATAAGAAGTCAAAAAACTCAGTATTGTTTTAATTAATAAAATGAGGATATTTTTACGATATTTATCCATTAATTAAATGAATTCATCTTGTATATATAATATTTAACTAAATTTTCATAAACTATTCAATGAAATCTAAATGTAATGTTACTAATATAATTTACAGATATTAGTTTATAAACGAAGTAAAATATGTCTACTATTTAAAAAGCACAAATACTTTATTGATGATATTCAAAAATGTATTATAATAATCTTGTTACATTTTTAATAAATTGACTAATCATTTTCAACGCATTTAAGAAATTTGACAATTCTCTAACACGGCCTTGTTTAACAAATCAAATATTTAAACATGTATGAAATTGGAGAACATATTAAAATTACCAATATTACCTACAAATAGTTTATATTCAAGAAAATACAAAAGAAATTCATCTTTTCCACATGTAATCTAATTTATTATATTTCTATTGTATCAAATTAATTATATTTATTAATATGATTTTAACTAAAAATAAAAGGTTATTTTAAGAAACAATAAAGATACCACTATTAAAGTGGAAATATATAACAGTTATATTCTTATTTACAAACCACATTTATGGAAATTTAAAAAAATGTAACCACAATTAAATACCGTCAGAAAAATAGCAATATCTAAGCAAGTAAAACCATGCCTAGACGTCTGCAAGCTGAAAACTGGACTAAAATTAAATATTTTATAAATGAACCGTCCTTTATACGGAAGTAAACATTTTAGCCTAGTAGTTTTATAAATTTCTTTAAAAAATCATAAGACCGTACATTTAATTTAATAACTAAAACTTCTAATTAAAATGAGTTTTCATGTGAAAAAATACTCAGTAATAAAATTAGACTCGTTATTTTATTTCGAATAATAAAAACAACTAATTATATTTTGTGTGTTCAAAGTTATTCTTAGTACATCTTACTCAAATGTTTGAAGCTAGACATACAAATCTTGACTACAACCAATTGTATTAGGCAGTACCTACCCCCGCTGCAATAACCAACATATGATCAAATGTACTATACATAACATGTATGCCAAATGAAATAAAAACAGCAGTGCATTACAATAAATTAAGAATAACAATAATTGAATGACGATGTGAGTTATGATTGCATGAAGATGTAAAGCGACCAAACTTTAAAAAATAAATTAGTAATGCAAACTCCAGTCATTCTCTTCTTGTTTGAGATTGATGAGCTCATGTGTTAGTCATGCTTGATGAAGTGAGTCGAATGTCTTATCTTCATTGATATGTGTATAGTTTTCAAGCAGTCTAGTATGACAAATTGAGATTTTGTCTCGTTTCTTGTAGCTTTTCACCCTAAACAAAGCATGAAATGAAGGCGTATGAATTAGGACAATGTATAAAAGAAATGATGCAGTGAATTAAGCAAGTAAATACCTCTCTTACATTTAAACTTATGCATTAGAAGCAAAAACTATTGAGAGAATTCCAAAGTCTAACAGTATGCGGAAAAAAGAACTATTAGAGTAAAAGGCTTTTTCTGAATACTGGTATCGGAGAAGCAATTTTCAAACTATCAAGGAAGAAACACTCAGCAAGGTATTTTTTCAAGAGTTTGGAGAACAGGATTTATCTTAACTAAGTATTTCTTTACTAGTGTATTAGGGATTAGATCAGATTAGAGATGTCTAAGTTTGTTATGATATCACACGCATAGGAAGTGATTTTAACATAACAAGTGTTGTTTCTATTAGCAATGGGAAGTTTAGGATTTGGGATTTATGGTGGAGTTTAGGATGAACTGCCGGTAAATAATTCAGCCGTCACAAGGGAGGATTGATAAACCGTGTTTTTTGGACATGTTTATTCAGAAGAGAGACTAGAACCCCTATGTCCTTAAGAGCGGTGTTTATGATGGCGAGCACATATATGAGGGGAGGATAATGTTCTTTGTGTTGGTGATGACAAGAAAAAATTACATACATGCGTTTAAAAGACAAACATGAAAACCAGATTTAAAGGAAAACATACATTATTTATTCACAGTTGAATTTTTAACCATAAGGAGTCAAATGTTTTTACATTTTGTAGTACAGTCATTCATTTTGCACGTATCTACGTATAATCATTATAGGCAAATATGCACTTGGCAGGAGAATATGTTAACAATAACTGGAAAATGCTAATAGTGACATTCTTACAGAGTTTTTCCTACCAAAACAATGTTGTCTGCTCACCATGATGATTTGCTAAAAAAGTTGCTCAGCCATGCAGGTGCCTTAAACTCATCTCCTGCGGCAGGTCAGGTCAGTTATGCCAGCATTATCACTTCTTTATCCACAACACACATTATTAAATAAATATTTTCTATAAACACTAAAATTTATTGTTGTGTGTGATGTTTTAAATAGCATATGATGTGAACGGGTATATTTTATCTGAATAACTATAATGTTCAAACCGTTTTCGTTTTTGTATTTAGGTGCCATTATTTTTACCGAACAAACAATATATTTTCGACGTTTTTAATATCAGATAACTCGCAAAGAAATTTTAAAACAAACAAAAAAATACCTAATTAGAAAGAATTCTACAATTTGATACGTATAAAATGTATGTCGATACCCTAGAATGTATAAGCATTTTGAACCATCTTTTCAGTGAAAAGTACACTCAAATTTAAAAAACTAACCGATTTGAATAGAATGACCCCCGATTTTTTTCATAAAAATCTTAATTGAAATATATTCATGCAAACAAAAGCGTTTTTACTAAGTTTTTAGTTTGAAGTACAAAATAAGTGAACGAATTTATTATTTTCTTTTTATGAAAATAAAGCATTACAGATATTTACAATTAAAATTTTAAAAAATACACACATTACAGGAACATACGGGATAAAAAAAACTAAAATCTGTATTAATAAAATTAAATCGAAAAAAATAATTTCCCCAACTATCAATATTATCATTGTATTAAGCATTGTTTATTAAATATTTTCACACAAAAATATAAAATTGCAAAAAATAGTTTATGTGATTTTAATGGTAACAGTTTCCAGGAAAAATTTAATGTAATACTATAATATTCTCTTGTTATAAATGAACGTGTAAACATTAGCATAATTTTCTTTAAACATATAATACTATTAATGTTTAGAATCTTGAAAATCACAAATAAATTTAAAAAATAATTTCAGATCCTGTCCGTATCACGGTGAAAAAAATTAAATGTTGTGAATTCTACTGGCGATTAATTTGAAGAAGTATGGGTACACTGAACGACGAAAAAGTAAAATTGAATTTTATAAATTTTATTATTAAATAATTATTTTATTTCAAATTTGAATTCTATTTAATAATTAATCAAGATTTGTTAGTTTTAATGAATAATGAAATTTTTAATAAATTGAGTAATGTAATTGCTAAAGTTTGCTTTTGAACATTTTTATAAACGTTTTATTTCAAACTTCAAGAAAAACATTGGTAAAAAAACGTCATCAATGTTTATACTAATTAAAACATGAAACGTTTTAGGAGAAAAAGTAAAGAAATTCTTACTAGTGAACATTAAAAAATATTCTAATTAAAGACATAGTTCCTAATTTATTACAACAAAATGAAAATAATTAAATGTTATACTTCCGTGATCCATACTTTGGTGAAAATCAGCGCTTTGTGTGTTTACAAAAGGTTTTTTTTTGCTGGTTGATTGTTTTTTTTAATGAACCCAATCTTTTTTGTTTTTAGTTTATTATGATTTTTTTTGTTTAGAAAGATGGTGCTTATGCACTTATGTTTTGTTAAAAATAGTTTCAATTTAAATTAATAGGTATAGGCAAAAATGTGCGGATAAAGATAGGGGGACCTAAAAAAAAAAATATTTGTACATGTGAAAGAAAAAAGTTATGAAAAATGTTTTTAAAAGATAAATATTACTTCTCTGGGTCTATTTCAATGATAATTAGTAAATCCTAATGTATTGAATTAAATTTCAAAAACACCTTGTTTATAACAAAATATAGCTTAATTAGCCCTCAAAAAGCAAGTAATTATGTCGTCCACCCAAACGCAACCAATAAAGGTTTTGAAACACGATTATACAGAAGTCCAAAATTCCAGCCAATCCAAACGCTGTTTCAATATGAAGTCATGATAGTAAAAGGAGGTAGGGGTGTCAGATTTTTTCCCAGACGTGCATCAGTACATTCTTATTTTAAACGTTTGTATCAATTTTTATTAATTTTTAATTTATCTTTTTATGTTCCTGTTTTTTAATTTTTTTTTTAATTCGTGTTCGAGATTATATAAAAAATGTTACACAGAAAGTTTCACATTCTTGCGAGCAAGGAAATTATGAAAATCTTACATATAAAAATTATGCGAAATCTGTAATTTAAAAGAAAAAGTAGAAATATTTTTGCTACTATATTTTTTGTGTGAAAATATTAAATAAACAATGCCTAATTCAATGGTAATATCGGTAGTTCGAGAAATTCATTTTTATTTGAGTTATATCGATTTCATTAAAATGGATGTTAAGGGCTTTTTTCGTAATGTTCCTGTAAAAATTATTGTATTTTATTTTAATTGTTACAAATTACGATGCTTTATTTATATAAAAAAGCAAAAATAAATTCTTGGGATTTTATTTACTACTGAAAACCATTATTTCAGTAAAGGTATTTTAGTTTAAACAAAATAATACATTTCAACTAAAATTTAAATAAAAACAATTAGTTCATTATATTTCGGGATCATTATTTAATAAATAATTTTCATTCAAATTGGTTAACTTTCTTATTTTTAATGAATTTTTATCTAATGGGAGGGGTCAAAATGTTTATACATTTTGAGCATCAGCTTACATTTTGCCTGTACCTATACATGAAAATTTTATATTTTTTATGAAATTGTTCAGTGAAAATAGAGAATACTTACAAAACACCCTCTTCTCCTAATGTTAAGAATGTCTTTCTTATTGGCAAAACTATTGCTCTACATGAAAGGATTGGTAGGCGTCACTTATTGGCACCCTCTGGAAGAGCGGGAACAAAGTAGAAATATTTGTGAGACTGCAGACTCTTTATATGTTGATAGTTCTTACGTTCGCTACGTTTGATTGGCTGAGCTGATTAGAAAAAGTCACCTGTTCGTACAGAATGGCACTGTTTTTTGGATCCGTTGAAAAATACTGCTGGTTCACTAGGTGTATCAGAAGTTTTGGGGAATTTTTGACACCCCTAACACAAAACTGCGAATAAAATATTAAAAGAAAAACTCATAATTTTTTTTTTTTTAAAATGGTTGTTTATTTTCTTTATGGAGTATACTTCTAAAATAAGCTATTAAATTTGTTTAAAAAATAACAGAAATATTATTTTTTTTATTTAAAAAAAAACACTGTTTCCAAAGTGCTGGCACGCCTTCATGCAGACATGTTTTTTACATAATGAGATCAATTGAATTTTACGAGTTAAATATTTTTGAATTGTTAAACTTTAAAATCTATCAATATTTTTCGATTGGTTAAATTTTTACGATATTTTCAGGGTCAATGTGAAATTTTATTATCTTTCAATAAACCAAATATAATATTTAAGACGTTTGATTGGCTGAGCTGATTAGAAAAAGTCACCTGTTCGTACAGAATATACTTCCAAAATAAGCTATTAAATTTGTTTAAAAAATAACAGAAATATTATTTTTTAATTTTTTAAAAAACACTGTTTCCAAAATGCTGGCGCGGTTCCATGCAGACATTTTTTTTTTATGTAATGAAATCAATTGAATTTTACGAGTTAAATATTTTTCAATTTTTAACTTTAAAATCTATCAATATTTTTCTATTGGTTCAATTTTTACGATATTTTCAGTGTCAATGTTAAATTTTATGATCTTGCAATAAATCAAATATAATATTTTAGACAAACGTTTCGTTTTAATTCACCCCCCATTTTGAAATGTCTATTAAAATTTAAATACGTACCAAAATTGTATATGTCACTATTTGAAGATACAAGATCAATAAATAAAATATTCTAATTTAAAATAAAAAAGAAGTGTTTTTTTAGAAATTTACCTGTAAAGTCTAAAGTGTAAAACCGTTTTTTAAAAAAAAAAACACGTTGATTTTTTTAAGTGGAAGCTTATGTTAAGTAAGTATTGTCAAGTAAATATTGGATGCTGACGACAATTTTTTCTTTTTCATTCCATGTTTTCATTTTTTAGATATTTAAAAAAAATCACTCGATAAAGACGAATTAAAATATATTAAACCAAAAAAAATCATTGACTGTTTTTGTATTAAAGGCAAAAACTTGTAAGTAAAATTTGACTATTTTTCACCTATGGGGACACATATTTCTTCATGCACAAGGCAAGACGGCTAACGCTGACGTGTGGTTTTTACTTCCTTCTGTCCATCAGTAGTTCAAAATAAGAACGAATACTACCTATGGTGTTTCGATAAAAACATAAAAATGCTTACGTAATGGCAGCTTTTCCAAATAGTCGTTTAAAAAATTATTTCATTTAAAAAATAAATGGAATTTGAAATATAAATATGGATAAATTCTTAACAATGAAGAATGGAAGTACACATTGTATAGTATTTTTGATAGCTACGTGATTTTTTGAAATTTATCTATTTTTTACAATCAAAGTAAGTAAAATTTCGCTGATTTTCTTCAAATCTTTTTTAAAGAAAAACAATTTAAAAAAAAAAATATTGCATAATTTGCTATTAAACGTTTTATTTTTTTTAATTCGTCTTTGCTCCTTAAATTAAAAAAAATTAGGGTTTGAATTACATTTTTCAAGTAGTTATAAGCTGGGAAAGATAGGAGGTAGCATTATTCATTTCTTTCACGTCTTTTAATGTCGGTTTCTGACACACCTAACAATGTAGTAGTGATTTGTGGATGACTCACCAGAGTACAGATGTGTACATTGTGCTTTCTTGTTATTGTTAATCCTTGTTGTTATTGTTGCTATTGTTGTTATCGACATTTTCTTTTTATGCCGAATTTTTTTCACGCATTTTTAATGTTGGTTTCTGACACACCTAACAATGTAGTAGTGATTTGTGGATGACACATCCGTACTCTGGTCTCACCAGAGTACGGATGTGTACAATGCACTTTCTTGTTGTTATTGTTAATCCTTGTTGTTATTTTTGCTATTGTTGTCATCGACATTTTCTTTTTACACTGGAGTTTCTAAATTGTTATTTTATAACATTTAATCTTAAACTTTCTTAACTGCTTTTTAATGGTTAAGCTATGGTTGCTACCGCAAGCCAGATGGCTGAGGACTTGCAAGAAAATACATCAAGTGAAACGGAAGATGCTGCTCCAAATAACTGGCTTAAGCGTCCTAACATTGACATTAACGTTGTAAAATGCAAAGGTTATAACACCTGGAGCGCCATCTTTAACTCTGCTCAAGACTGTTTATCTTTATCACAAAAATGATCATCACCACAGACTATATTATTCGCTTAGAATACATGTACTTCATCATGTCAATGGAGAACACATAGGTGTCTTCCTGCTAAAGTATGGTGAAATTGTCAGCATGCAATGTGATGAATTTAATATCAGTGGACATTCTACTTCACCAAAATTCCATTCTTTCTAGAGGTTGGTGAAGAAAAACTCCCAATTATTGTAGCAGAAGGCTCCCAACATGTTGGCACTGTGGGGAGATAGGACATCTAACATCAGAATGTCCACATAAAAAGCCAGCACCTAACTCCAAAATTAGAGTAGGACAACATTTGGGGATCAATCTTGCTGAAAAAGATCACCACCCCTTCCTGAAGAACCATCGAAAGAGAAATAACCTTGGCAAATTATCATAAAAAGGAAAACCTCTGGCCGTCTTACTCTGGAACAAGCAAGAGAGGAAGCAATGTTGGAGAAAGATCCAGGAAGAGATATGTGGAAATTGTAAATTTATAGAAAAGACTCGATGCTCAAAGAATGACACTTAATTCTCTCAACAAACCCCTACTCCCTTCGCAAAAACATAGCCCCAAATTGACCCCCAACTCTATCATGAAGTCCCCCATAAAAGTTAATCCCGCTCACCTTCAAAAATTCCTCCTCCTGTCTCATCAATCTCTCCCAAACTTCCAAAACTGATTCCCTTCAGCCTTAGCAAAAAATCCCCCTCTCAATCTTCCCTTGTTCGCTCTACGTCAGCAACCCCACACAATACCTGTCCTGCATCCCCCACATAGTCCTCACCCGCCTCTTACACACCCCTGGACACTGGAAAAAGCCCATCCCAAGAAAAAAAGATAAAACTTTATACCTCCCTGAAAAAGACATTTGCTATATCAGCGACCACTAAACTTCAAGGGGGTCGACTTGTCTAAATAAATTTCAGGAAGGTAGCAGGTAAACCGATAGAAGACCTCACAAATTTCCTCAATGCCAAGTGGGTATAAACTGTAATAAGGAAAAGAGAAGCTAAGGACTTATGGAGGATGTTGGACGAAGCCAACAAAGAATTTAATATCCCCATGCCACTAGCGATCTTTAAAGATGCAGATATAAGAAAACTTAAAAATGTTGTGCTAGGAGGGTCCCGGTTAAAATGCACCCCTCCCTATATAGGATAGCAAAACTAACATATCCATTGCATGTCAGTGGTCTCTCTCGCGATGGGATCATCGATATTCAGATGAGCACATATTCAATCACGAGAGCCATCAGCATGCTAACGACTGTGATGTTCGTTTCTGGTTCTCAACCCCAAGGCATTACTATTTGGCTGACTTTGCACGTCTTTCGGTGACCAAAGTCGCTAGGCGCGAAGGTGGGATATCAGCAGGTGAAGTCATCGAAGCCTTAAAGCAGGTTGGCCTTAATAAGTCACCAGAGATCGATAGTCTGCCCTACGAAGTGTATTTAAGGTTCTCATACAACTTTGTTCTCTTGCTGACAGTTTTATTTAACTCATGGTTTAGGAACAGCTCAATCCCCAAGTACTTTACCATGGGCGTTGTGAAGCTGTTACGCAAACGCAAAGATGGTGGGATGGGTTAGATGTCCTTAATGATGCTTAACGCTGAGTTAAAAAATTTGGCCAAGATTCTTGCAGATCGCCTGTAGCTTGTCTTGGCTAGTCTCATTAGCCCTGAGCAAGCTTGTGCCATGAAGGGAAGGACAATCCAGGATAACTTGCACACTATGCATGTGATGATAGAAAAAGTTGACACTGAAGCCGCGTTGATTAATTCAGATCAGTCAAAGCTTTCAATAAGGTGGGTCATCGGTACTAGGGGGCTGTTTTGTCGGCGGCCACTTTTGGTCCACAATTTTGCTCCTGGGTTCACCTTCTTTATGCTAACTCCGAGGGTATGACGGAAGGGAATGGGAAGAGACCGAGGTCCTTCAGCTTATCCCGTTCCATTCATCAGGATTGTCCTTTATCACCCATGCTCTATGTGCTTGCATTTGAACCTTTCCATCGCAGGCTAAGGGTAAATCCAGTCCTTCATTGAATAACTCTGTCAGGTGGCGTTTCCTTGGTAAAGTACTCTGCTTATGCTGACGATGTAACAGTGCTTGTAATGAGCAATGCTGAGATTAGAAATCAGATTGTATGAAATGGTAACAGTAGCCAAAATTAACTTACCTTGGGCTTGTGCATCGGTGCCTGGAGGGATGTCCTTTAGGGACCCTTTAGCTGGAATGATGGACCTTGCAAGATACTCTGTGTCTGTTCAGGTTCCTATGGCTTGGAAAGGCCCCTAATGGGAGAGAGGAAGTGTGTAACTCGCACATTTATCCAATCTTTATTGCCGAGATATCTGTTATTTACATCCTTCTGAAAGCAGTCTGAATATGCCAAATGTAAAGTTGCGTCTGCACACACTTTGGCTTTACTAACTGGATCGAATGTGTACAGAAAGGGAGGGAAACGGTGACCTCTTGAAAGAGGATACTAAGAAAACATTCCTGGCTTTGAGTAGAGTGAACTTGTTCGAGGGGGAGGCACACAGGTTGCCTCAAGGTGAGTGCTCCTTCTATCGCGTGAAGTCCTTTTTAAGAGTGAAGGAAACTTTTCTAACACTCTGCTGTTGTCCGAAAAGGTATTATATCGGGTTTTAGTGAGGGGATCCATTAGGGATGATATTGGTGATGAAGGGGCAGTTTCGCTCAGTCTGGTCTTGGGCACCTAAGTCAGGGTGTCTCACTAACGATGAGGCTTCTTTGGCCTGGCTGGTGATTTGAGATGCTCTCTGGTTTGGTAAGAGACTTCACTCAGCTGGCTTGGCTACTTCGCCAATATGCAAGCGATGAGGTGATGAGCTTGAGATTTTATGTCAGGCCTTCGTTTATTGTCACACCATTGTGCCACTGATTGAGTTTGTTGCAGGTCTCATTGTCTGCATCCTTAACATATCGTCTCTTACTCTGGTTCTGATCAATGTCTATAGCAATTGGCCACCGACAACTGATGGGCTTAAAAAAGAATTGTTTACCCTTGCTAGCTCTTATGAGGTGTGCTTTGGAACACAAATATTGAATTCGTTTCGCAACTATGGCAGTTGATTAATACACATGTCGAACTTCTAAAGCTTGAATTCGTTTCACAACTACGGCAGTTGATTAACACACATGTCGAACTTCTAATCACACTGATGCAGTTGATACACACTGTCCTTGATCTTCTGAACATACTCCTTTTATTGTCCAAGCATTCGTCATCAGCCAATCGGCGGGCAGAAAAACAGTCACGTGAGGCCTGACGTCATCGCTCAATAATTTTACAAAAACTACAGCCGCCATTTTTAATTTCTGACCTCCCTGTGATCCTTCCAGCAGGTAAGACAACACGTGCAGACACGTGGTCGCTTTCTTCCTTCATTCTGTTCGACTTGATCTCAAGAAAACCTAAACGTAGATTCCATGAACAAAGCTTCTTTCTTAGAACTGCACGCCTGTGGAATTGTCTTCTGTTTTCCTGCTTTCCGGCTGACTACAATATGGTTGTGTTCAAGTCTAACGTAAATAAGTTCTTGATGAGCCGCTCCATATAAGTTATCAAATTTACCAAATTTTCATTACTAATGATTACTATATTGTCCAATTTCTACTGTACACTCTTTAACCCTTATCCTTGAGTGGCCTCTTTGCCTTGATAATGTGGTTATGCCTATGTAAAAAAAAAGAAAAAAAAAAGATCTTGTCTCAAGATCACACATGTGGCATTGCTGTATTGTACCTATACACTGCCTCTGCAATCGTACATTGCTTCCTTGCTGCTATCCTCTTCACACTTTGGTGGCACCGCTCCGCTATACCGTTGCCATTCGGTACATACGCACACCTGTGTCTAAGCCGGATCCCTCACTCGTCTACGAACCGCCTGAATTCTCCGCCACAAAAGGCTGTGTCGTTGTCAGTGAGAATCTCTTCAGGTGACCCCCGCTCGTAAAATATGGACTCTAATTGACAGATGACACTAGCCGAGTCCTGTCTTGTTAATAGTCGTCAGATTGCAAACCTCGTTGGTCCGCAATCGATCAGTGTGAGGAAGTGCTGACCACCATAATGGGTTATGTCCATGCCCAGCCAGCTTCAATTCTCGTCGACTTCCAGCCGATCTTTCTGCCATTTGGTGGAAGCAGGGTCGATTGACTGGCATATTTGGCATTCCTTGACCACTGCTTCTACTTTGCTTTTGGGCACTGACGGGTTGGTTAAGTGTACAATATAATATGTCCGTCTTACTCTGGGGTGTCCACTGTCATGGTGTACCTTCTTGATTTTGTCCGTCTCCTCAACAGAGGCAGCACATGAAGACCCTGGTTTGGCTTCTTTCTTCATTGCGTCGAACCATCTCTGGGGCACACGGGTAAGTCTATCAGCAAGATTGCAGGTTGAAGTGACAAGCACCGCATTCACCGATAGGTAGTACTCTTCCACCAACTTCCTTATTGTCTCCAACCTTCGTCTGATTAGCATTTCGGTAGCCGCCTTGGTGCGCACTCTCGTTTTGCCTGTTAGTGTGTCAACTATCCAGTGGTATACGCACAGCGAATCTGTGCGTATGCATAATTCTTGGACTTGAGTGCCAAGTTTATTCATTTACTTACCGCATCCAACTCTGCCAGGTTGATGTGAGCAGCATCATCCATTGGTCGCAACCAGCAGGCATCCTCAATCACAGACCCGTTCATCTCCAATAGTACCCCAATCATGAGGGAGCTCGCATCCACCCACACATTAAGCCTGTCTCCCTGGATGCACCAATCTCCTTTAGCAGGGTCCTCCTGCTTGACTCTTGTGATGGTCTCCTTCACCATGCGCAGCAACAGATTGTCCATCGTTTTGTCATCCCAGCCTTTGGTAACTGTACTCGCCCTCCTCTTCATTATGGCTGTCGCGGCCCGAGTCCATCCACCTACTGGTAAGTGTCCCACCAGTTTTCCACACAGGGAAAATATAGCCCGCCTCGTGAGGACATGGGGCACTTCAGGAACTGCAGTTCCGCACCCTCACTTCAAGGTCCCTCGCTCCTGTTGAACGCTCAACCCAAAGACACGGTGCCATCCACCAAGCGTTCTGGATCCTTACACATCAGTCCAAGTTCGGCTAGCTTGGCCCTCACACGTGATGACGGCACAATTTCTTCATTCACATATCTGTCGTCAAGGTATGCTGATGTCCCCTCTTTTACGGTCTTATCCTGTGACAATACAGCATTGACGATCGTCTTCATTATTTGGGGTGCAATGTTCAGCCCAAAGCCCAGTCTTGTGAAGCAATACCTCCTACCGGCAAACACTACCGTCTGAAACGACCACCTTGTCTCACTAACTTGTAGATATGCTCTTCTCAGATCCAACAGGGACACATTAGAACCTAGCTAGCGCCACTCTCGTAGGTTGCTAGCACACATGTCAGCATCAGCTGTGAATGCATCAACATATGAGTTCAGTTCTCGGTAGTCTATTACCAGCCTGACTTTGGCTTTGTTGTGCTGAGCAATCGCCATTAATGGGATCAGACCCTTAGGAGGTCCAAGTTTCTTGTATGGGTAGGGATTCAGCCAGCCATCCTCGATCAATTTGCGAAGTTCTTCTTCGTACGTGAGCCTCATGTGGTCGGGCACATGGTATTCAGTTATTCCATTCTGCAGTTTGGCTGGTTCCCGGTTTTCTGACCACTTCCATGAGGCAGTCAAAGCCCTCTTTTGCTCGTCAAATTCGACGCTGAGAGTCTGGTTGGTCGATCCTTAGCGCAGCACACACTGGGGCTTTCTCCTGAAAATGTACCGCCCCCGTCACCGTTATATAGACACCACCAAGGGCTCTGATGGTATCATGTCCTAGGAGCAGGTCAAAACTCAGGGTTTTTTTCGAGCACTACCAGCACGTCTAGGTTATCGGAGCTTCCATTTTTCGTCTGAATGTTTACATTGCCCACCCCGCAACATGTGCGCGTCTCTCCACTGATGGTAGTCACTCTGACGTTCTTCTTTCTCCAAATGTGGCAGAGATCTGCACATACAATAGTGCAGGAACACCCGGAATCGAGGAGTGCTGAGTACAGTGTTTCGTTGATATATATCGGGATGATCGGCAGCGTCTCATTTAATTTCTGCGTGGGGAAGAGGTCAACGCTGACACCTTGACCCTGGTTCCATTTTCCAGACAGTCTTGAACAGCGCCGGTTTGATTTTCTCATAGTCCTGTTTGCCCTCATGGCTGGTTGATACACCGCAAAGGCGCCGCCGGAGAAACGCGGAGGAACAACATGTTCGCAGTTTTTTTACGCCAGACAAAAGGTAATGTAATTCCACCCAGTCAATTACCGGGGTCGATCCATCAAACTCTGGTATTAATTTGAGGTCAATTTTTTCCCCCATTTCGCCGAAATAGCTTGAATTTGTTTCACAACTATGGCAGTTGATTAACACACACGTCGAACTTCTAATCACACTGATGCAGTTGATACACACTGCCCTCAATCTTCTGAACATACTCCTTTTATTGTCCAAGCGTTCGTCATCAGCCAATCGGCGGCCAGAAAAACAGTCATGTGAGGCCTGACGTCATCGCTCAATAATCTTACAAAAACCACAGCTGCCATTTTTAATTTCTGCCCTCCCTATGATCCTTCCAGCAGGTGAGACAACACACACAGAGATGTGGTCGCTTTCTTCCTTCATTCTGTTCGACTTTACACATATGAAAGTGATTTACAGATCTGAGGACATTGCTCCTCTCAACCTTATACAAATCTTCTGTTGCCGCTTGAAGGATCGTATTAAGGCTGAGGGAGTTAGACTCTCTTGATCAGACTTTGCTGAAAGGTGGGTATCTGTTGCGTGTGTTTACCATGTGATTGAAAAGGATTTTGAGAAACAAAAATGAATGTCAGCCTTGACGCGTTTTTTTCAATCAAGAGCAGGTCACGTTCTAGACTAGGTTAAGGACCAGTTTCGTAGGCATTTATGTTGATAATCTAGCAAGTATGTTATGTTATAAAGATCATTAGGTCTCGTCTTTAGTTTGTCCCCTATTTTTTACCCTCATTCCCTTCCCCGAATAGGTAACAGATCACCTCATTTGTCAGAGATGAGAGTTTCCCTTTCTAAATTTTCGTAAAAGGTGTTTTGGACCCGCATCACTCTTTCGACTGGCAAATCGGCTCATCTGCCACAGTTTAGTAAAGGGGGGGGGTCTTTTGTAACTTACATTGTAAATATCATTTTATTTTTGTACATAAAATTTTTATTCCTCTAACTCTCCTTTTTATGGGTTTTAAGTAGTTTATCATTGGTATGATGTTCTTATGGTGATTGATGAAGGATGTATATGCTGATGGATGTATAGTATGGATGCGGTATTGTGGTGAAAGTAGAATGATTGAAGGCACTAGTTAGATTAGCTTAGTTAGTATTAAATTAATTAAATTAGATTAGCTGTTAGCATTAAATTTATTAAATTAGATTAGCTTAGTTAGCATAAAATTAATTAAATTAGATTAGCATTAAACTGTAAAGACCATCCTCTTCCCTCCCGACATTTTTTGGCCTTGTTAATTAGATTAGCTTAGTTAGTATTAAATTAATTAAATTAGATTAGCTGTTAGCATTAAATTTATTAAATTAGATTAGCTTAGTTAGCATAAAATTAATTAAATTAGATTAGCATTAAACTGTAAAGACCATCCTCTTCCCTCCCGACATTTTTTGGCCTTGTTAATTAGATTAGCTTAGTTAGTATTAAATTAATTAAATTAGATTAGCTGTTAGCATTAAATTTATTAAATTAGATTAGCTTAGTTAGCATAAAATTAATTAAATTAGATTAGCATTAAACTGTAAAGACCATCCTCTTCCCTCCCGACATTTTTTGGCCTTGTTAATTAGATTAGCTTAGTTAGTATTAAATTAATTAAATTAGATTAGCTGTTAGCATTAAATTTATTAAATTAGATTAGCTTAGTTAGCATAAAATTAATTAAATTAGATTAGCATTAAACTGTAAAGACCATCCTCTTCCCTCCCGACATTTTTTGGCCTTGTTAATTAGATTAGCTTACTTAGTATTAAATTAATTACATTAGATTAGCTGTTAGCATTAAATTTATTAAATTAGATTAGCTTAGTTAGCATAAAATTAATTAAATTAGATTAGCATTAAACTGTAAAGACCATCCTCTTCCCTCCCGACATTTTTTGGCCTTGTTAATTAGATTAGCTTACTTAGTATTAAATTAATTAAATTAGATTACCATTAGGCTGTAAAAACCATCTTCTCCCCTCCCACCATTTTTCGGCCTTGGTCCAAATTTTTCTTAAAATATCATTTTGTATTTTTTCAAAAATAAATATTCTTTTTTTTTTTTTTATCAGTCCAGCATTGAAGCACAGGCAAACTTATGCCCTTATTAACTTTACCTGACTGAAGAGGTATTTATTTTTTACCTACGTCACAGGTCGCAACAACCATTGTTGCAAACGTTTGTTAAAATACTTTTCTGTGGAAATTCCTCACATTCTAAATAATAACGATATTATTTCATCAGGGTAATTTAAGTGCATACTGCATAAGTACAAAAAAAAAAGGTATGTGCATTTTCTTTAATTCGGTATGTTATGAGTTTAATTTACGAATTATCGTTGGAATAATTTAAAAAAATTGATAATAATTTTTCCGAAGATTGAAATTCAAACAAAATTTTGTTTTTAACATGTTTCACTTAATTTTTTTTTTTTTAACACGTAAATAGATTTTATAGATTAGTTTTGGTCTGTTATCATTCAAAAACTATAAAAATGTAGACGTAAACTAAAAAAAAATGTCATAGAAGCATAGGGGTTCATTTTCTTTGTCCATTGTACCCATACCTATCTATTATATTACCAGTCTTCGTTTATACGCAAACATTTCTATGTTAAAACGAAAGGGAAATGCGCCTCTGTTGTCAAAAAGAACTGCAAAAAGCAATTAACTTCAAGTAATACTTACTTTTTGCTTGTCAATCTGCTTTCAACAATGAAATGATTATAAGCTGTGTGACTTAAAACCTGGAGTTTTCTGTTGGAAGTGTCTATTTCAGATGACGACCGGAAAAGCAAGTTCGCAGAAAATTAAAATAATTATTGTTTTATTTATTGTAATTTTGTTGTTTTTTATTATTTGTTATTACCTAATTTGTTAAAAAAAGAAGATAATTTTTCATTGTTAAGAATGCATTAATATTAAAAAAAAAAAGCAATTAATATTTAAAAAAAAAACAATAATAAGAACGCAGTTAATTTTTTTAATGTGAAAAATCAAACTTTTTTAATATGAGTGATAATAAAAAAATAAAACAAGCAGATTTACTCTGAGTTTGGGTGAGAATATTATTTGATTGTAAGAATATTATTTGATTGTAAGAATATTATTTGATTGTAAGAATATTATTTGATTGTAAGAATATGATTTGATTGTAAGAATATTATTTGATTGTAAGAATATGATTTGATTGGCTATTGAAAATTACTTAATTATTGTAAAAGAATTTAAAAAATAAAATGAAACAATATTGAAATTGGCGTAATAACATTAAATTGAAACAATATTAGAAAACAGAATACAGTAAGACACCATGAAAGTGGACCCTGCATTAGGTGTATCAGAATTTTGGGGAATTTTTGACACCCCAACACGAAACTGCGAATAAAATATTAAAAAAAACTCGTAATTTCTCTTTTAAAAGTGGATTGTTTATTTTATTTATGGAATATGCTTAAAAAAACTATTAAAGGCGTTTAAAAAAATTATAGAAATATTATCTTTTATTTTTTAGTGCAGACAATTGAATTTTACGAGTTAAATATTTTTCAATTTTTAAAATTTAAAAATCTATCAAAATTTTTCTATTTGTTCATTTTTTACGATATGTTCAGGGTCAATGTTAAATTTTATACTCTTTCTAATAAGCCGAATCTAATATTTTAGACAAACGGTTTTTTTGCCCCCCCCCATTTTGAACTGTCTATTAAAATTTTAATAATTAATTTATGTACCAAAGTTTTATATATACCAAATGAAGATAAAAGATCAATAAATAATATATTCAAATTTAAAACAAGGAAAACAAGTGTTCTTTGGAAATTCACCTGTAAATCCAAAGTTTAAAACCTTTTTTTTAAACTTCGTTGTTTTTTTTTATGAAACCTTATAATCTTCTTATTTTGCACAGAAAGTTTCGTTTTATTACGAAAATTATTTCTATTTCATTCAATTTTTTTAGATATTAAAAAAAAATCACTCCATGAAGTATATATTAACTATATTAAATCTAAAACTCGTGTATTTCTTTGAGAAGAAAAAAAGAATTTGTCAACTGGTTTCTTTTTTAAAGGCAAAAAATTATAAGTAAAATGTGATTAGTTTTCAGGTATAGAGGCACAAATATCTTTACGTACAAGGCTAGACGGCTAATGCGAACATGTTGTTTTTATTGCTTCTGTTCATCCGTAGTTCAAACAAGGACAAATGGCGACTCCTGGTTTTCGATGACGATATAAAAATATGATATCACGCTTTTTTCAAAACAGCCGTTTAAAAAAAAATTATTTAAAAAAAATAAATGGAATTTAAAATATAAATATGGATAAATTCTTAACAATGAAGAATGGAACTAAACATTCAATAGTATGTTTTATAGGTAAGTGATTTTTTTCGAATTTATATCGATAACCGAAGAAAGTACAATTTTGTTTATTTTCTTCACATTTTTTTTTACATGGAGTTAACCGCTTATAAAGGCCCAAGGGCCACTCAGGGATAAGGCTTATTGTGTGTACAGTAATCAATGGGATAGTGTAGTTATAGTATTGGAGAATTGATAAAAGGGGCGGTTCATCAGGAATTTGGTTGTGATGGACTTGAAGACATCCAGGTTGAAGTCGGGAGGGAAACAGGCAGGAGGCAGAGAGTTCCACAGGCGTGCAGTTCTAAGACAGAAGCTTTGTTCATGGAATCTACGTTTTGATTGAGGCACAGGTAAGGAGTGAGGGGAATTATTGACGGTGGTTTCAGCTAGTCGGGTGTTTTTAGAAAAAAGATTGACGAGGGGGGACCCGAGAATGGAGCTCAGACGAGCACTTGCCATGGGAATAACGATAAAACAAAAATAGGCTCGCTACGTCTCTTCTGTGGGAAAGAGGTTGCAGGGAAGAGAAGAGGGCATCTCCCACCAAGCCACGAAGTCAATTTTGTACTCTGTCAAGGCAGGATAGGCTGTTTTTAGCAGCTCCTGCCCAGATGTGGCAGCAGTACTCCATCCTTGGACGTACTTTGTTTTTATATAGATAGAGAATTGCATCATTAGTGAGATATCTTCTGGAGCGGTAGAAGGATCCCACCATTTTCCCAGCGACCTTGGCCACAGACTTGATGTATGTGTTCCATTTAAGATCAGGAGTAAAGGTCAAACCCAGAAGTTTATCAAAACATGAGGCCTCCTCTAGACGAGAGCCATCCATTTCAATTGATGCCAGATGGGGATCAGAGCGTTTATGATGTAGAGATAGGAGCTTGGTCTTAGATGCATTAAAGGTAACTAGCCACCTCTTCCCGCACTGTACCATGCGCTCAAGATCAGAGGAGAGAGAATCAGAGAGAACATCATCATTTATGGCCTTTGATGTGTTGCATAGATAGTTGTGTCATCAGCATAGATGTCAACGAAAGATTTTAGCATGTGTTTTGGGAGATCATTGATGTAGATCAGGAAGAGAGTTGGGCCCAGTATGGCCCCATGGGGGACTCCAGCATTAATACTGTGGGCCTCTGATTTCTGCCCATCAACCACTACTCTTATGAGTCTATCAGAGAGAAATGATTTAATGATCGAGAAAACATTTCCAGTTATACCGTAGCTGGAAATCTTGTGTAGTAGGCCTTTATGCCAAACCTTATCGAAGGCCTTGGATATGTCAAGAGCAATTGCCCTAGAAATTAAGCCTTTGTCGAGAGATTCGCTAATCCTATGAGATATAACCGTTAGCACATCTGCTGTAGATCTAGCTGAACGGAAACCATATTGCGTGTCGCTAAGAAAGTTATTTCTGCTGAGGGGGTTGAGTACTTCTCTATTGTGGATTCCAACAACTTACTCATGACACACAGGAGACTTATTGGTCTGTACTGAGAGGGAGGTGACTTATCACATGAATTCTTAAATACAGGGCATACTGATGAGGTTTTCCAGGGTGTTGGGAAGCACTTCTCCTTAAGGCAACGCTTAAACAGTTTCGTAAGTATGGGGGCAAGTTCTGGTTGTAATTTTTTAACACTATAATTGGAATACCGTCAGGACCAGTTGCTTTACTGGAGTCAAGGTTCTTGATTAGCTTGGTGACCTCATGCACAGATATTTGAATGTTGCATACCGTGTTAGGAGGGAATATGCGGAGTTGATGGCATTCGTCGCACAAGGTAGAATCTGCTGCAAAGTTCTTGGCAAATAGTTTGGCCTTGTCGGATGATGTCTAGATGACCTCTGGTCCATTGATAATGGTTGGGATAGAACGCACGTTTCTGTTCAGGATCCTATTTGCTATTTGCCAGAACTGGTGGGAACCAAGCCGCTGCTCAGCTACTTTGGATTTAACAGACTGAGCATATAGCTCTTTTGCATTTTTTATTACTCTTTTACAGTGGTTGCTGGCGGTCCTGAAAGTAGCTTTAGTTTCAGTGCATCTATTACATTATTAGCTATGGAAAAAGTGATTTCTGTGTGCGATGGTAGCAGCACATTCAGGGGAGATCGAGGGCTGGCTGTAAGGGTTTTGTTGGATTTTTTTGGATGGTATGAATTGGTCTATGCCTACAATTAACCATTCGGTCAGGTCTGATACTATAGAGGACACATCCTTTTTAAACATGGAATGGAGAGGTAGATTAGATATGAATGCACGGAAGCTAGCCCAGTCCGCCATAGAGTATCGGTATACAGTACGGTGGAGAGGTACGTCTGTAGATTTATTATATTTCATTTTTATCTTAACTGATACAACGCAGTGGTCGGAGGATCACAGATGCGATAGAACGGAACATGAGCATAGAGGAAGTGGACAGAAAAAGGTCTAGAAGGCTTACATACTAACCGGTAGTATCAGCCACATGGGTGGGCTCGTGAACAATCTGAGTGAGGTCATAGGCAATGGCAAAATCATGACAGAACCTCCCCTCATCATTAGTCTTATTTGAGTGGGGCAGCCATTCCACATTATGGACATTAAAGTCACCGCAAATGTGAATGTTAGCCGAGGGATGAGCAGACAGGATGTGGTCAATTTTCTCTGATATACTCTTAAAGGCAGTAACTTCAGTGTTGTTGGGGCGATAGAGGTCAAATATAAATGCGGTGGTGTAAGCAAGTGCAACCCGGAAGCACATATAAGGTAGATTAGGGTCTTCTCAGGAGATATTCCTGCCACACGGGAAGCCATCTTTAATGTAGGCACATATTTCATGCCCGTGGCGATCTTGAGGGTAAGATTAAAATGTTAAGTTAAAGTATCCTTTCATTATGAACTGATCTAGGGAGGTGGTCGGCCCTATTCCAGTTTCGCTTTGAAAGAATATGTCAGGTTTCTTCTCCTGTAATTGGGTATTAACCTCTGGAAGGTTAGAACGTAGACCCCTGACGTTGGAGAAGGAGACATGGTAGTAAGGGTCTACGTTGGAGGATGGGGTTCTAAGTTTATTCGTTTTTTTCTTTTTTGAGATATTTCATGTTGAGGATTTTGGGATTTGTGGAACATGTTAGGACAGAGCAGAGAGGGAAAGTAACAGAGGAAAGACGGGAATTTTTTTGTAGCACATGATAAGGTAAAGCCGTAACAATTACCCACTAGTATGGCATCGAAAGGTCCCACCAGAGACAACTGCATGGTCCAGAATCCTTCACCAAATTGCAATACAGCAGCCCTAGTACTTTGTACCTGCTGATAGAACAGCCTCCTTAATGGTTATTCCAAGGTTCTGGTCCCTTACTATCAGGCGGTTAACGTCAGCCCAGATGAAAACGTTTACCTCCAGCACCCTTACTAGTGACATGTCCACAAGGATAGACATAGAGACAGAAAGTTTTTGACATCTCAGACTACTGTTCACGAAATACTACCGACCTGGGAAGCAGCTTTTTTTTTTTAAAGAAAGCCTATTTAAAAAACAAATATCGCATAAATTGCTATTAAACCTGTTATTTTCTTTTAAATGTGGTCTTTGCTCCTTTAATTGAAAAAAAAATAGGGTTTGAATTATATTTTTCACGTAGTTATAAGCTTGTAAAAATAAGATGTCGAATTATTCAATTTTTTTTTCACGCATTCTTAAGATCGGTTCTGACACACCTAATCCTGTACACACGCATGTTTTGCATAAAGACACTTTAACGACGCTCCCTTGTAGTAGAAGTATGCATGCGCAAGCAGTTTCGTCTGTTTTACTAATTCTTTCATTTTATTTTTATTTTACTTTAATAATATTTCTTTAACTTAAATAAATTAAGTTCATTTTCTTTCTTTTTAGTGCACGTTGAGTTTTTTTTTAAATA
This sequence comes from Euprymna scolopes, assembly GCF_053919585.1. NCBI lineage: Eukaryota > Metazoa > Mollusca > Cephalopoda > Sepiida > Sepiolidae > Euprymna > Euprymna scolopes. The sequence continues at coordinate 68,508,404 of NC_136527.1, read as the reverse complement.
AAATTTGGTACCTCTGCCCTTTACGACCCGCACTATTTTTAATAGTATTTTCAAGTTAAATTCAAGTCTTACGATATATTTTTAATGAATTGTAAGGTGAAAGTACAGAATAGTTACCAAAAATAAAAATGAAAGAAAATGAACTTGAAGTTAAAGAAAATTTATTGCTTTGGACCATTTGGAAATTAATAAAATTAAGATTACGATAAACACGAGCGTGAAAAAAGTTGTGTATCAATTATCCTCAAAGAAAATGAAAAAAATATTTTATTAAAAATAAAATTAACACACGTACAAAAAAAAATTAAAAAAAAATTAAATTCATTTAAATTAAATAAAAATTATTTAAGTAAAAAAAATGAAAGAATAAGTAAATAAAACAGACGAAACTGCTTGCGCATGCGTACTTCCGGTTGCGCGATGGAGACATCGGCTAAGACTTCCGGTTTTTTCTCCTTCGTATTATGGGTTCGATCCTACCTACATACTACCACTTTTTTTAACACCACTCTGTTGTTTTGATTTTATTTTTTACTCGATACACCTGGGCAAGTCTAATATCTGAATGACAAAATGTGTGTGTGTGTGTGTGTGTGTGTGTTGCGAGGCTATATAATGCATGTTCACGACTTAACGATAAAGACAACCATTATACCAGTATATATATATATACATATATATATATATATATATATATATATATATATATATATATATATATATATATATATATATATATAAAATACATTATTTATTTAGAACAAAACAAAGTAAAGTTTATACATCGGTGTAATAATTGGGTAGACATGCAAGGACGTGTGTTTGTGGCTTGTACGCGTTGACCTCTGTGCAAGATGCATAAGTAGAGGTTACAGTTCATATTTTACTGAGTGATATATTGCTTAAATATGACAGTCTTGAATTGTTCATATCGTGTGCTCTATATGTATGCATCTTACAAGTAACAATATTTATGTGAAAAATATACAAGCCTACCTCATGTTATTGCTGTCGCTCTCCGAGTGCATGCTTATGAAGCGCATGGTTTATTGTGTGCATGCATGTCTTGATGTCAAGCGAAAAAGAGAGAGAGAAAAAGGACGTAAACGGAAGGTTATGTCAAAGGTCACCGGAAATATACGCGTGTCAAAGTTATGTTATGTTTGCGCGTGCTCGCTCTATGCATGTGTGCTACTGCACACAGCTTGTTCTGTGTCTGTGTGTTTGATCCAGACAAAGCAAAATTGGCAGGTCTAAACGGCTCACTATATGTGTGTGTTTGTATGCCTCGCAAAAACTTGTGTCAGAACGTGATGAAACCAGTGTCGTTTTGAAGCTCGATCCTTCGTACGACAAATATAAAAAAAATAGGACAAAAACATTAATTCCCTCACCCTCAACTCACCAGTTTTTTACAAGGAGGGGTCGCTCTTCCCATCTATATGTTTGCAAGTCATCATCTCCTTTCAAATGACTTACCTTAATTTCAACATTCGATACTTCTGGTTTTTATTTTGCCATGGACGCAATGGTAAAGACGTAACATTTTTGTCACCTTTTTTTCTTCCCGTGCATTATCTTTTCCTCCTGTGCATTATCTTTTCCTCCCGTGCATTATCTTTTCGTCCTGTGCATTATGGTTCGAGCTTGTCTGTCTACTACCACTTTTTTAAATACCTCTCTCTACCCACCTTGCGTACTTTTTTTTGGCCTTCTTTACTTCAGACACCCAGGCAACGCCAGAGACGATTGCTAGTCTACTATTTAAAAAGCAAAATGTATGTATCTGCGTGTGCGTGTGTGTGTGTGTGTATGTCTACCAAAAACTTCTGACAGACACGTTGGAACGTGCCGAAACCAATATTGATCTGAAGCGTGATGCTTCGGGTGACAAATATAAAAATGGGCAAAAACATTAATTCCTTAATAAAGAAATATAGTGTTTTGTTTAAATTTAGGTGATTTTTTAAATAAAATATTTTTTATAAACAACTGTACTGATTTTTTTAAATTTGGGTGATTTCTTTTTAACAAAATATTTTAATAAACAAATGTAGTGATTTATTTAAATTTCGGTGATTTCTTTTTAACAAAATATTTTAATAAACAAATGTAGTTATTTATTTAAATTTGGGTGATTTCTTTTCAACAAAATATTTTAATAAACAAATGTAGTAATAAGAGTTTTGAATGCTCCTCTTTATTATCCTTGGTGAGTGGAGAAATCCTTCTACGTTTATTCCATTTTTATGCATCAAATATGAAATCTTCAATTTAAAAAAACTTTTAATGAACAAACGAAAAATTGCAATGACTAATTTACTAACTTTTTTCCTTTTTCTGTAATCAACAAATATAAACAAAAGAAAGATTTAACAAATTTAATCACAAATATTTTCAAAAATATTTAAATAGAGAATGAATAAATTAAAATGTTTATATGATACATAATAATACATAATGCCTGTTTCTTGGAAGTCTCAAAATTTTTGTATTTTAAAACATTAAATGCATTATTTTATGAATTTAAATCGACTTTTTCTAGAGAAAAACTTATTAAAAATAAGTGAACAAGACCGACACTCGATTATTATAAGGTTTTCAAAAAAAAAATAGAAACGCAACCTACATTAAAAAAATAAACATTTAATATATTAAATGGCTAAAAGAAAAAATGAATAATCATTGAGAATGAACTAATTTTAAAACCAGATATTACTCGAGAGACAGTATGTCTGCGATCGTTTATTGAAAAGTGTTGTTTACAAAACACTAAGAAAAACACTCTATATAAAAAATATATTTCGCAACATTTCTGTAAATATCCAATTATGTTAGAAATTAATCAGTTGAATCTCTCGATTTCTGGGTCATTATTTTATACTTTTTTAAAAATTACATTTTCACCCATACAAGGCACATTGCCACTTTGGTGTAGGGGGATACTAACAGGGGCAACAACTACTGTGGTACTATGTAGGGATTTGGGCAGCAAGAGGTTGGTTCACGTTGCACTTGAACTTCTGCACGTCAGTACAGTTGGGGAAGCAGGGACCTGGAATGGAATTCCAAAGTTTAGCGGTTGTGGGGAAGAAACTACTGGAGTAGAAAGATCTTTTACATCTAGGGATTTCTACAGTGTGGTGGTGGGATTTTGCAGCCTGTCGGGTCTGTCGAGGGTGTTCACGTCGTGGGGGCACAAGTGCTTGCAGTTCGTCAGAGCATTCACCATTATAATACTTGTAGAACAGGCAGAGGGATGCAACGTTTCGTCGATGGGACAGAGGCTGAAGCTTAGATGCCAGTTCAGGACCTATCAGATTAGCGACTCTCTTTTGAACCTTGTCAAGAAGCGAGAGACTAGTAGCCGATGCAGCAGCCTAAATATGACAGCAATACTCCATACATGGACGAATGGTTGCCTTATAGAGGTACAGGATACTTTCGGGTGTTAGTAGTTTTCTAGCACGGTAGATAGAGCCCACCTTCCTTGCAGCGGCCCTGGCAATGCCCTCAACTGAGTTACAACTCATGTTTCCTGTGAACGTTAGTCAAAGGGGCTTGAAAGACGTACTCTCAGATAGGGAGTCACTGGCCATTGCTTTAGGTAATAGAAAAGGTTTCTTGTAATTATTGAATGAAACTAGTTTCGCCTTGGCGGCATTGAACGTGACCATCCATTTTTGTCCCCATTCCACTACAGATTGGAGGTCATCGTCTAGTGTTTTTGCCATTTCTTTAGATATGTGTTCATTTGTTTTCCTGTCGTGTCTGTTATTGAGTGTGGTGTCATCAGTATATATACCCATCTCAGAGGAAATTTTGTCGGGGAGGTCATTTATGAATATCAGAAACAGTAGAGGTCCAAGGATATTTATATCATATTGTTTAGATGTACGACCGTCGAGAACAACCTGGATTTTCTCTTATCTAAGAAGGATTTAATTATGTTAAGTATTCTACCAGTGATACCATATGATCTAATCTTCCTGAGGAGACCCTCATGCTATAACCCTGTCAAAAGCCTTAGATATATATCCAAATTTTATTATTCTGCAAAATATCGGACTTCCATTGAAAAACAAAACATACACATCTAACAACAATATAGTTTATGATATGTATGCGATTCAATTACTTGTTAAAAAGAGCCGAAAGTCTTCCCAGCAATATAGTTTCCATCGACTATATGGACCCGTATGATGGATCACATGTGGTTTATATGTAATACACAAAATAATATTTTAAAGCAGAGTAACATAACTAAGAGTATTGTTTTTCCAAGTATCTGTTCATATTTGTTGTATCATGATTTCTTATATATGAGTTATCTCTCTTTGTTTCATTTTTCTTATCATTTTGTTTAAGCCAGGGATGGGGCATCCTACCAGATGCCAAACATACACCTGCTATTTTAGACACTCCAACCGAGAGATCTTTTTAAGATTCTAACCGTCCCTTTAAGTGCAATTGTTTGAATCTCCTTTGCACTTGGTTTACCTGGTATATTTGTAACATAGTTTGTAAAATTCTTTTTCATAAGTCCGGTTGCTCCTATAATTACTGGAATGATAGAGATCTTCTTAAGGTTCCAGTTTCTTTTCATGTCATACATAAGACCCTGGTATTTGGTAATCTTTTCCCTCTCAGCTCTGTTTAACCCAGCATGTGTTTGCATATGGTGCAACATATTGTATTCTGGAATGATATTGCATATGTTTCAACATATTATCTTTTGTTGCAAAAGAAGAACCACATACTTCACAAGGATATAATTTCTGGCCAGTATGTGTTTTCATGTGTCGCAACATATTTTGTTTCTGTGTAAAAGAAGAGCCACATACTCCACAAGAATATGGTTTCTCTCTAGTATGTGTTCGCATATGTCGCCACATAGGTTGTTTCCGTGTAAAAGAAGAACCAATCACTTCACAAGAAAATGGTTTGTCTCCAGTATGCTTCAGCATGTGCTGCAACATATTGTGTTTCTTTGCAAAAAAAGAGCCACATAATTCACAAGAATATTGTTTCTCTCCAGTAGGGTTGGATCAAATTCAATTGTACTTGTATTTCAATTGTATTTAATACAATTTTAATGTAATTGTATTTGTATTTTAACATCACAAGAAAAAGTAATTTGTATTTGTATTATGGCATCCAGGAAAATAGTATTTTGTATTTGTACTTATATTTGAGAGAGAGAGAGAGAGAGAGAGAGAGAGAGAGAGAGAGAAGGAAGGAAACTTTCAGAGCTCTAATGATAATAAAATGCAATGCGGACATGATATAGAATGTAATGCAGATGTCAAATTTGGAAGGAAATATTTCTTTTCTTTTTCTTCTTTTTTTTTTGCAAATTTTCAGATTTCTTTATTACTTTGAAAAAAAGAACTTATATTTGTTTTTTAAATCAGTTATTGTATTTTTATCTGTATTTTGAGATTGAGGAATAAAAGTATTTGTATTTTTAGACTTAGGAATAAAAGTATTTGTATTTTTAGACTTAGGAATAAAAGTATTTGTATTTGTTTTTCTGGTAACCTAAACGAAAGTATTTTTATTTCAATTGTTAAAAGTCAGTATTTGATCCAACCCTACTCTCCCGTATGGGTTCGCATGTGTCGCAGTTTACTATGTTTCTGTGTAAAAGAAGAACCACACACTTCACAAGAATATGGTTTCTCTCCAGTATGTGTCCGCATATGTTGTGTCATATCTTGCTTCTGTGTAAAAGAAGAACCACATATTTCACAAGCATATGGTTTTTCTCCAGTGTGTGTTCGCATGTGTTTCAACATATAATCTTTCCTTGCAAAAGAAGAACCACATATTTCACAAGCATATGGTTTCTCTCCAGTATGCATTCGTATGTGTTGCAACAAATGGTGTCTTTCTGAAAAAGAAGAGCCACACACTTCACACATATATGGTTTCTCTCCAGTATGTGTTCGCATATGTCGTATCATATCTTGCCTCTGTGTAAAAAAAGAGCCACATATTTTACAAGCATGTGGTTTCTCTCCAGTATGTGTTCGCATGTGTTTAAATATCGAATCTTTCCTTGCAAAACAGGAGCCACATATTTCACAAGCATATGGTTTCTCTCCAGTGTGTCTCTGCATGTGTTGCAGCATAGAATCTTTCCTTGCAAAAAAAGAGCCACATATTTCACAAGAATATGGTTTTTCTCCAGTATGTGTTCGCATGTGTTTCAATAGAGAATCTTTCCTGGCAAAAGAAGAACCACATATTTCACAAGAATGTGGGTTCTCTCCACTATGTCTCTGCATGTGTTGTAACATAGAATCTTTCCTTGCAAAAGCAGAGCCACATATTTCACAAGCATATGGTTTCTCTCCTGTATGTGTTCGCATGTGTTTCAACATATAATCTTTCCTGGCAAAAGAAAAGCCACATATTTCACAAGAATGTGGTTTATCTCCAGTATGTGTCTGCGTGTGTTTTGCCATATTTTTCCTTGCAAAGAGCCACATATTTCACAAGCATGTGGGTTTTCTCCAGTATGCATTCATATGTGTTTTTCTGTAAAAAAAATAGAGCCACATATTTCACAAGAGTATGGTTTCTCAACATTATGTGTTAGGATATGTCGCAACATACTTTTTCTGTAAAAGAACTATAGATTTCTCAAGAATATAGTTTTTCTCTCTTTAACATTTTCTAATAAGATAAAGCTGAAAATGGGTATCCTGTCAGATGTCAAAAATTCCCCCTCTATCAGAGATATTTCAAGTGAGTCATCAGGAGTATGGTACCTTTTTAGTTTATTATTATAGTTTATTTTTGAAAGAAAAATATTTTCAAGTTTTGTATAAAATTTAATTCCCTGTATTTTTATGTGTTACGTTTAAGTGAGAAACAGAATTATCTTTTTAATTTTTATAGATTAGATATTTTCTGAGTGCATTATTTATATCCAATTATATGTATATTAGGCACATAAATTTGCAACAAGATTTTGAGCTTGTGTTCTTCTGAATAATGCAGCTAAAAACGAAAGATGCAGGTAAAGTTAGCAGTAAAACGTTGTCTCCTATACCACCATAAATGTGATTTGGTAAGAGTTTCGGATTTTTCACAATGTTTTCTTTTGTTCCAAGCAGTTTACATAAATAATTGGAGAATATTTCCATATTGATCCAATGATACTTATTTTCCTCATACAATGATCATCTGCAAAATGGAAAACAATTAAAAGATAGAATCTTATCAAGTATATTTTGTAAATATTCTGAAAAACTTTAATATTTTAAATGCACAGGCATAGATTATAACAATTCGTTGTGTATACAGGTTTATAAACATAAGACAAACTATTTCCAATTTACATAATTTCATGATATAAATGAGTTTGTGTGAAAAAACATTTGGTAATTTAATGAGACTCGCGTTTTATTTAGAGTTGAAAGAAAGACTTTAACGCAATTATGGTAAAATGAAAACTTGAAAATAATGACGGTGGATGGAATTCCACTTTCGGTCCAAAAAAGTATTTTCTTTTGCACATATCACGTTTTTCATATTATTTGTGTGAATGACTGTACATATACATTAATGTAAAACGCTATTTCATGCTCTTATCAGTTAAAATTGTTTAATTTAAAAATATCACAATATAACTTCTACACCCACATGGCCGATATAAAACAATATTTCATGTTATTATCAGTAAAACATTTGTTTAATTTAAAAATATCACAATATAAATTCTACAACAACATGGACAATATAAAATACTATATCATGTTTTTGTCAATAAAAAAACTTTTGGAATTAAAAAAATATCACAATATAAATTCCACACAAATATGGCCAATATAAAACACTATTTCATGCCATTACCAGTTTTAAAATGTTTCGAATTTTAAAATATTATATAAATTCTACACAAATATGGCCAATATAAAACACTATTTCATGCCATTACCAGTGTAAAAATGTTTCGAATTTTAAAATATATAAATTCCACACAAACATGGCCAATATAAAACACTATTTCATGCCATTACAAGTTTAAAAATGTTTCGAATTTTAAAATATATAAATTCCACACAAACATGGCCAATATAAAACACTATTTCATGCCATTACCAGTTTAAAAATGTTTCGAATTTTAAAAGATATAAATTCCACACAAACATGGCCAATATAAAACACTATTTCATGCCATTACAAGTTTAAAAATGTTTTGAATTTTAAAATATTATATACATTCTACACCAACATGGCCAATATAAAATACTATTTCATGTTCTTGTCAGTAAACAATTTTTTGGAATTTAAAAATATCACAATATAAATTCTACAGCAACATGGCCAATATAAAACACTATTTCATGCCATTACCAGTTAAAATATTTCGAATTTTAAAATATCACAATATATATTCTACAGCAACGGAGCCAATCTAAAACCTCATTTCATGTCCATATCAGTAAAAATGTTCCGAAATTTAAAATATCACAACATAAATTCTAAAGAAACAATGCCAACCTAAAACACTTTTTCATTCCCTTATCAGTTAAAAATGTTTTGAATTTTAAAATATCACAATATAAATTCTACAGCTAGAAGATCAATCTAAAACACTATTTCATTCCCTTATCAGTTAAAAATGTTTCGCATTCTTACATATCACAATATAAATTCCACAGCAACATAGCCAATCTAAAACACAATTTCATGCTCTTATCAGTTAAAATGTTTTGAATTTAAAAATATCACAACTAAAACATACGATGTTAAATTTTGTGTGTATTTGAAATAAGGTAGATCATTGAAGTAAGATGTGAATTATATATTGTTCATATTTTAGTGAAAATAATTCTTGTTTATACATTATATATTGTCCATATTACTTATTTTTTAACTGTAATCGATAAATATACATTTAATCAGATTTGCATTAATCTCTTTATGCCAGCTTGTACATTATTGTATTTAAAATCAAGTACGACTGATCCATCTACGCAGCTCAGTGGAAACAGAACACTATGATGCATTAAATGTTTTTATACATCTTATATAGATGATATTAAAAAAAAAACTCTATAAATAAGTATATATATAGATTCTCAGAATTCGCTCAAATATAAATCATTTTCTTTATATTATAAGCAATGATTCTACAAAACTGGGCATTCAATAAAAATCAAGCTAGAATTTCAGTTTTACAATCAGAGGTTTTGTATAATATTTTTTATGCCTGGAATTCTGCGTTCACTAAATACATATTAATGGATTGGACATATATCTCCATAAATACATTAGTTATATAGAGTTGCCAAAAGTATTCCAGCTAGGTTTCTACTCAAACGAACTTAAAAGAAATTCATTCATAGTTGGCAGGAAAATGTTTGTTCAATACATTATCAGAAAATGCTTTTGAATGAAAGACAAAAAATAGTATATTTCACATGGATACGATTTATTTTATTTTCGGCCTTTATGTAATTTTTATTTGTAGTCGTGTATTGATTGCTGGATATTCTGCAAAATTAAAAACAAAATAAAGATACATCTAAGGAAAATATGTTATATGTTATACATGTCGTTTACACAAAAGAATTTTCATGGCGTTAACATGTAGACATGGTAATTTTAATATATTAATTAGAAATAAGTTTCAGCATTGTGGACTACAGGCAAAATTGAAGTTATGTTCAATTTTAAGTAGTCATTTAATTTATAATAGATTAAATTAAAAATACAATAAGGGAAATTTGCACTACTTACACATTATTAAAATAAATTCTTTTTATAGTTAAAATTTAATTAAATTTTCATTAAACATTCAATAATGAAATCTAAACGAAATACAATGTCTTTAATATAATTTACACTTTTTATATTACAAAACAAAAATAAATTATTTCTAATATCTGAGAAGAATAAATACTTTATTGATGATCTGCAAAAACTGGTAGAATAATCCGGTTTTATTTGCTACATTTTTGATTGATCTTCTCGATGACATTTAATAAATCTGGCAATTCTTTGCCACTCAGTGGAAGGTTTAAAAATGTTAGACAATAAAATAATGTCAAAGGAAAATTGCAATATCTAAGGGGCTTTTGAATAAAGTTAAAATATATTTTTCTAAATGCACTGCAATTCTGTATAAAAATAGATTATTGAGCGAAGCTGTTTTAATGCGTTATTATAAACATAAGAAATAATAGCCTAAATTTACGAACTCAACATTTTTATTTAAATGTTTTCATGTGGAGAAATATTCCTATTAAACTCGTTTTTATTTCGAATTTAATATGAATATTTCATGTGTTGAATGATTTAACATTGATGATTTAGATTTTTTAATGTTTGAGCAATTTGCTTATACACATATACAAAATGTTTATATTCATTTAGTGCCATTCATAAGTTATTTACAGCATGACCCACTAAGATGTTTGATTATAAACAAAGTTTCAACTACAACCAACTTAAATAAGCAGAAACGTGCTATATAATAATAATAATAATAATAATAATAATAATAATAATAATAATAATAATAATAATAATAATAATAGTTTTAACCGAGCTTGCCTGATTTTGATCAGAAACAAGTTTAACATTCATGAGATGGTGGAATATTTCTTGATTGATTAAAAACACAAGGATTTTATCACAGATGGTGGAATATTCTTGATTGATAGGTCCTGAACTATCATCTAAGCTTCAAAATCTATCCTATCAACGAAAATTTGCATTCTTCTGCCTGTTATACAAATATGTTATGGTGGATGCTACGATAAACTAGAGACCCTTGTACCACTTTGGCGTAAATATCACTGACAAACCTCACAAGCAGCTAATTCTGTCCCATACACAGTAGAGATCCCTAGATTTAAGAAAGCCTTTTGTTCTAATAGTTTCTTCCTCAGAACTGGTGGACTTTGGAATTCCCTTTTGGGTGTTCCTGCTCCCCCAAACTGTAGTTACATGCAGAAGTTCAAGTGTAATGTGAACAACCATTTTGCTACTCAACTCCCTAGATAGTATCCCTGCAACTTATGTCCCTGATAATAACCCCTTTCATCAAAGTGGCACTGTGCCTTATTTGGGGTGAAAATATAATAACATTTTTATCATTTCAAGGATGAGTCCGAGGTACTTGTGTATTACTATCATTTTAGATGTATCGCTATCGAAGAAAACCGGCATTTTTTTTCTTTTCCAAGAAAAATCTGATTATGTAAAGTATTGTTCAGTAATAATGTAGGATTATATTTTATAATAAGTCCTACATACCAGAACTTGTCAAAGGCTTTAGATATAGCAAGGATTACTGCTCTCGCTTCCCCTGTCTTATCTAGTGCATGACATGTGTTTAAATATGATTATGTAAAGTATTGTTCAGTAATAATGTAGGATTATATTTTATAATAAGTCCTACATACCAGAACTTGTCAAAGGCTTTGGATATAGCAAGGATTACTGCTCTCGCTTCCCCTGTCTTATCAAGTGCATGACATGTCTTTAAATATGGTAATTAAAATATCCGAGAACGAGCTTGCCTGATTATATACTGTTAATCAGAAACAAGTTTAACATTTATGAGATGGTGGAATATTTCTTGATTGATTAAAAACACAAGAATTTTATCAAAGATGGGGAGGAGGCTACTTATGGGACGAGAATTTAGCATGTTAGTTTTTCACCCGAATTTTTAATTATTGTTAACACAGAAGCAATTTTCCAGCTATCAAGGTAACAAGTCTTGCTGAGATGTTCGTTAGAAGAGTTTGGAGAGAACAGGGGATAGCTCAACAGATAATTTCTTTATTAATAGAATCAGATGAGTCCAACACACCTTGGAGGGCTCTTGGTTTTTATATGATATAAATGAAAAAATAAAAAGACGTGTAAAGTTTTGATTTCTCATTGATAAAAATGTATTTATAAAACTCATACTTTTTATATATTTTTAAAATGACTAAATCCAATTCAGTGTCATTGTCATGGTCCATACCAAACTGCATTATTTGTGATGACATAAGGTAGAAATGTAGCAAAGGAAATTAGAGGACATCTCACTTACTATTCACCAAAAAATTGTGTGATGACATGTATCGTATGTTGGTGCAGTCAAGCTCAACTGTGATACAATTTGAGTTTAGGTATTGAGCTGACAATTTGCAGTGATGTTGCAGAGTAAGATGTGTATATATATTACTTTGAATAAAATAGCCGGCAAAACCCGAGGGGTGCCTTTCATCAACAAACTCATCAGGAGTTAGTTGTTGATCTATAGAAAAACATATCTCGCAAGAGCAGACTTAATGTGTGTGTGTAAAGTTTTTGCATTGTGTGTGTAAATTTTTACCAAAGGAGAGAAAAAGAAAGGATGGTTGAGAATACAAACAAAATAAAATATTTACAATTATATAAAATGTATGTATAAGTGGGTCAAAGGGGAGAGTTAAAATATATCCCCAAATAGTCTAATAACCGAACGAATTCTTTCTGTCTACAGAGAGAAGGTCTGTGTAAGAGAATAGAGACCGTCTCAAAAATCCACAAGTGATTTTGAGGGCCATCTAGGTGAAAAATTCTAAAACACTCCATTTTATTCACATTGGCACATGCTGGATTTTCATGGACGTGTTGGCTAATGGCAGATTCCAAGGTGGAAGAAAGGGGAAGAAGGGAGGATGAGGGAAAAAAAGTAAAAATAATAAAAAACATAAGATTGCACACAATTTTCGTCTTACCCCATATTTATCTTTCAAGGAATTTTTACAATCAACTTTCAAATTTAGATAAATTTTCGATTTTTTTTTTAGCTTCCATGATATTATTTTTCATTATAACTTTTTTCTGACTTGTAAAATATACAATTTTTCTTTTAGAGATTTACTTAAGGTCTTTCAAATACAACCCAAAATTAATCGGAAAATTACAAAAGTAATTATATTCAACCGGCTTTCATAATCGGGTGTCCTACCAGCTTTCACCATTAAATTGAATCTATGAATAAATAAATACTGAAAATTTCATGAAAATTATTGCATTTTCTGAATTTTGATGAATAATTAAGTGAAGGAACTTATCAATTTTTTTAAATATTTTAGAAATCGTTTATTAATTTTTCACGTTGTGACATATAATACTAAGAAATCGGTTATTAATTTTTCACGTTGTGACATATAATACTAAGAAATCGGTTATTAATTTTTCATATTGTGACATATAATAATAAGAAATCGGTTATTAATTTTTCACATTGTGACATATAATAATAAGAAATCGTTTATTAATTTTTCACGTTGTGACATATAATAATAAGAAATCGTTTATTAATTTTTCACGTTGTGACATATAATAATAAGAAATCGGTTATTAATTTTTCACGTTGTGACATATAATAATATGAAATCGGTTATTAATTTTTCATATTGTGACATATAATAATAAGAAATCGGTTATTAATTTTTCATATTGTGACATATAATAATAAGAAATCGGTTATTAATTTTTCACATTGTGACATATAATAATAAGAAATCGTTTATTAATTTTTCACGTTGTGACATATAATAATAAGAAATCGTTTATTAATTTTTCACGTTGTGACATATAATAATAAGAAATCGTTTATTAATTTTCCACGTTGTGACATATAATAATAAGAAATCGTTTATTAATTTTTCACGTTGTGACATATAATAATAAGAAATCGGTTATTAATTTTCCACGTTGTGACATATAATAATATGAAATCGGTTATTAATTTTTCATATTGTGACATATAATAATAAGAAATCGGTTATTAATTTTTCACGTTGTGACATATAATAATAAGAAATCGGTTATTAATTTTCCACGTTGTGACATATAATAATAAGACATCGATTATTAATTTTTCACGTTGTGACATATAATAATAAGAAATCAGTTATTAATTTTTCATATTGTGACATATAATAATAAGAAATCGGTTATTAATTTTCCACGTTGTGACATATAATAATAAGAAATCGTTTATTAATTTTCCACGTTGTGACATATAATAATAAGAAATCGTTTATTAATTTTTCACGTTGTGACATATAATAATAAGAAATCGGTTATTAATTTTTCACGTTGTGACATATAATAATAAGAAATCGTTTATTAATTTTTTAACGTTGTGACATATAATAATAAGAAATCGTTTATTAATTTTTCACGTTGTGACATATAATAATAAGAAATCGGTTATTAATTTTTCACGTTGTGACATATAATAATAAGAAATCAGTTATTAATTTTTCACGTTGTGACATATAATAATAAGAAATCAGTTATTAATTTTTCACGTTGTGACATATAATAATAAGAAATCGTTTATTAATTTTTCACGTTGTGACATATAATAATAAGAAATCGGTTATTAATTTTTCACGTTGTAACATATAATAATAAGAAATCGGTTATTAATTTTTTACGTTGTGACATATAATAATAAGAAATCGTTTATTAATTTTTCACGTTGTGACATATAATAATAAGAAATCGGTTATTAATTTTTCACGTTGTAACATATAATAATAAGAAATCGGTTATTAATTTTTCACGTTGTGACATATAATAATAAGAAATCGTTTATTAATTTTTCACGTTGTGACATATAATAATAAGAAATCGGTTATTAATTTTTCACGTTGTGACATATAATAATAAGAAATCAGTTATTAATTTTCCACGTTGTGACATATAATAATAAGGAATCGTTTATTAATTTTTCACTTTGTGACATATAATAATAAGAAATCGGTTATTAATTTTTCACGTTGTGACATATAATAATAAGAAATCGGTTATTAATTTTTCATATTGTAACATATAATAATAAGAAATCGTTTATTAATTTTTCACGTTGTGACATATAATAATAAGAAATCGGTTATTAATTTTTCACGTTGTGACATATAATAATAAGAAATCGTTTATTAATTTTTCACGTTGTGACATATAATAATAAGAAATCGTTTATTAATTTTTCACGTTGTAACATATTATAATAAGAAATCGGTTATTAATTTTTCACGTTGTGACATATAATAATAAGAAATCGTTTATTAATTTTTCACGTTGTGACATATAATAATAAGAAATCGTTTATTAATTTTTCACGTTGTGACATATAATAATAAGA
The DNA here is from genome assembly GCF_053919585.1 of Euprymna scolopes. NCBI lineage: Eukaryota > Metazoa > Mollusca > Cephalopoda > Sepiida > Sepiolidae > Euprymna > Euprymna scolopes. Next base: position 68,493,238 of record NC_136527.1, on the reverse strand, counting down.
AATCGTTTATTAATTTTTCACGTTGTGACATATAATAATAAGAAATCGTTTATTAATTTTTCACCTTGTAACATATAATAATAAGAAATCGTTTATTAATTTTCCACGTTGTGACATATAATAATAAGAAATCGTTTATTAATTTTTCACGTTGTGACATATAATAATAAGAAATCGGTTATTAATTTTCCACGTTGTAACATATAATAATATGAAATCGGTTATTAATTTTTCATATTGTGACATATAATAATAAGAAATCGGTTATTAATTTTTCACGTTGTGACATATAATAATAAGAAATCAGTTATTAATTTTTCACGTTGTGACATATAATAATAAGAAATCGTTTATTAATTTTTCACGTTTTGACATATAATAATAAGAAATCGGTTATTAATTTTTCACGTTGTAACATATAATAATAAGAAATCGGTTATTAATTTTTTACGTTGTGACATATAATAATAAGAAATCGTTTATTAATTTTTCACGTTGTGACATATAATAATAAGAAATCGGTTATTAATTTTTCACGTTGTAACATATAATAATAAGAAATCGGTTATTAATTTTTCACGTTGTGACATATAATAATAAGAAATCGTTTATTAATTTTTCACGTTGTGACATATAATAATAAGAAATCGGTTATTAATTTTTCACGTTGTGACATATAATAATAAGAAATCAGTTATTAATTTTCCACGTTGTGACATATAATAATAAGGAATCGTTTATTAATTTTTCACTTTGTGACATATAATAATAAGAAATCGGTTATTAATTTTTCACGTTGTGACATATAATAATAAGAAATCGGTTATTAATTTTTCATATTGTAACATATAATAATAAGAAATCGTTTATTAATTTTTCACGTTGTGACATATAATAATAAGAAATCGGTTATTAATTTTTCACGTTGTGACATATCTTCTATAGGCCCTTAACGTCGAGGACGACGATTGGCAAGGCGCTTCAGTCTTCTACAGTTCAGGAAGTCTGTGTATTGCTGGCAGGATCTTTTGGCACCAGATCTTATAGCAGCTTGCCACTTTGCTCGGTTGCCGGCAGAGGTTTCCCAAGTGTTGTGAGGGATGCCGAAGACCTGGAGGTCACGTTTCAGGACATCCTTGTAGCGGAGGCGTGGCCTGCCAGCACAGCGAGGGGCATCAGCTATCTCTCCAAAGAGAAGTGCTTTTGGTAGCCGGCTGTCGTCCATGCGGCAGGTGTGGCCAGCCCAACGTAAGCGACGGATGCGCAGCACTGTGTACATGTCAGTACTCTTGGTCGTGGAGAGGATAGCTGTGTTTGGTACATGATCCTTCCATGTGAATCCAAGAATTGTGCGCAGGCATCGGAAGTGGAAGGCGTTCAGACGGTGTTCGTGTCGGCGGTAGGTGCACCAAGTCTCACTGCCATACAGGAGAGTGCTGAGGATGCAGGCCTCGTAAACCTTGATCTTTAGGTGTAGCGAGAGGGACTTGTTCTTCCAGACTCTCTCACTAAGCCTGCCGAAAGTTGTTGATGCCTTTCCAATGCGGGAGTCCAGTTCACAATCAAGACTGTTGGTGTTATCAACTGTAGAACCCAAGTAAGTGAACTTGGTGACGTTTGACAGTACATGATTGTTTACGGTTATTATGGGTGAAAGCCCAGCAGGCTGGGCAAAGACCACCGTCTTGCCTAGGCTGATTTTGAGACCAAACTCCTCGCAGGCAGAAGCAAAGGAGGAGCACATTGCCTGAAGCTCAACCTCCGAGTTGGCGATGAAGGCAGCATCATCAGCGTACAGGAGTTCACGGATCTGTACGCGGTTAACCATAGTTTTTGAGCGTAGCCTGGCCAGGTTGAATAGGCCTCCAGTACTGCGAGTGTGAAGGAGCACTCCAGTTGGGTTTGGGAAGGCTCGGCGCAGAACAGCTGAGAAATATATTCCGAACAGAGTAGGAGCTAACACGCAGCCTTGCTTGACACCACAAGAGATGGGGAACTCTTTAGAACGAGAGCCCTCAAACTGTACTGTAGCCTTCATCTGATCGTGAAATTCTTGTATGGTTTTCAGGAGTTTGGGAGGGCAGCCCAGTAGACGGAGGACTAGAAATAGCCCTGATCTGCTAACATAATCAAAGGCCTTCGTCAAGTCAACGAAAACTGCATAGAGAGGACGGCCTTGCTCAATGCATTTCTCCTGGATCTGACGAACAGAAAAGATCATGTCAGTGGTAGAGCGGCCAGGTCGAAAGCCACATTGACTCTCAGGAAGAATTCTGTTGGCAATAATCTGGAGACGTGGCAGGACTAAGCGGGCATAGATCTTTCCAGGCTGGGAAAGTAGAGATATGCCACGGTAGTTGTTGCAGTCGCAGCGAAACCCTTTGTTCTTATACAGGGTAACTATGTTGGCGTTACGAAGTTCATCGGGAATAGTACCTTCATTCCAGCAGATTGAGAAGAGATGATGGAGTTCCTCAGTTAGTGAGTCACCACCGCATCTGAAGATTTCTGAAGGTAGCCCATCCACGCCGGGGGCTTTGTTGTTCCTCAGTAGCTTGATGGTCTTGTGTACTTCATCGATGGTGATGTCGTAATCTAGCTCATGGAGGACTGGTAGTTGGGGAACAGCAGCTATTATAGCAGCCTCACTAGCTGCTACAGGTTGAGCATACAGTGAGCTGTAGTGCTCCACCCAACGGTCAAGCTGATCATCAGGATTGGTGAGTAGTTCTCCGGTCAGAGATCGCAAAGGAGATGATTTCTTCACAGGAGGACCTAGAGCCTCTTTCAGAGCTTGGTACATGCCACCGGTGTTGCCGGTGGCAGAGCAGTCTTCAGCACGCTTGGAGATGTCACTCCAATAGTTGTGTTTAGCCTCTCGAGTTAGGCGCTGCACTTTTGAGCGGCTCTGCTTCCAGAGGCTAGTAGCTTGAGGAGAGGGGTCCTGCATCACAGCCAGTCTTGCCGCTCTCTTTTCTGCTAGTGCTTGATGGAGTGTGTCCGCGTGGTGTCTGAACCAGTCCGGCTGCTTTACTGTACGTCTACCAAAACTGGAGAGTGCGCAAACTCCAACAGTGTCACGAATCCGCAGCCAGGCAGAGGCAGCATCCTGAGGGGGTGCAGACTGGACAAAGGTGGATTGTATTGAAGCTTGAAAATGTTGGCATTTCTCCTTGGACTTAGTAGCAAGAACATTGAGCGTTGAAAGTGGTTTTGAGCAAGACAGGTGGATTTTCTTTGGCTTTAGTTTAAGCTTACAGCGCACAAGTGAGTGGTCTGTGTCACAGTCCGCAGAGTGCATTGTCCTGCAGTGGATGATATCCTGGAGGTGCTTCTTTTGAGTGATCACATGGTCCAGCTGGTGCCAGCGCTTAGAGCGTGGGTGTTGCCATGTCATCTTCGACCACGGTGAGCCCTTAAAGAAGGTTGATGGGATGCACAGCCTGTGTGTAGCACAGAGTTCCAGAAGACGCTGTCCATTTTCATTCATAGAGCCCACTCCGTGAGGACCCAGGACATCAGGCCAGGCATTGGTGTTACTGCCTACTCGAGCGTTGAGATCACCCAGGATGATTATGCGGTGACCGCGGTCGATTTTGGAGAGGGTCTCACTCAGCTGGAGATAGAAAGCATCTTTCTGGTCATCCGGCGAGGTGAGGGTTGGGGCGTAGGCAGACAATAGGGACACTGGACCAGAGGTGGTGTGTAGCTGTAGTGACATTAATCTGGGAGAGATGGCGACGGGAGTTTCGACAAAGCTGAGCAGCTTGTTGCAGATGGCAAAACCCACTCCATGTTTTGGTCTCTCCAAGTCAGGGTAGCCAGTCCAGTAAAATGTGAAGTTAGCTTCACGTATGGAGCCATTTCCAGTGAGCCATGTCTCGCCTAGTGCTGAGACATCCACCCCCAACCGGAGTAATTCCAGGTGGATAACAGCAGACTTCCGAGGATGAAAACTGTCAAGAGAGGAAGTCACCCCAAGGGAGCGGACATTCCAGCAGGCCAGGTGTAGTGGGGAGGCAGTAGCAGGATGTCGACCGGGGCGCGCCTGCCTAGAACGCGGGCCCTGCCGAGCAACGACAGCACCCCCGACTGCAGGGGGCTCCCGAATTGCCAGTCGCTGAGAATTTATTCTTGACATATCCATAGTAGTTGCCTGAAACGTCAAGCGCCGGGGCAGGGAAGTAGTGGATGAGTGCATGCCCAGAACAGAACATCCACCTCTGGACCCAACATTGCGGACCCCAGCGGAGCACAGGAGTGCGACAGCTGGAGCAGTGGTAGGTTGCCCCGCAGTACCCGCTAACTGGGTGTTGATCCCTGACCGTTGATCGTTCTTGATTCATCCGCTCAGTGATCCGCCATGGGAGACCGGTGGTTGAAAAATATATCAGCTGCGCTCATACCATGACTGCCAACTCCTGCTGCCGAGATGACATTTTGCTATTTGACCACATAGCTGGGGTCTGGATTGGTGTAAGCCAGGGCGTGTCCTCACGCCGGAGGGCCATGCACTCAACACCTCTGGGGCTCCAGACTACTCCGAGATCCCACATACACTTAGCCTGGGGCCGCAAGGTACCCAGTTAAACCGTGATGTACCACGAGGAGGTGGCATGCGAGTCTTGACCAGTGAGACGCTCTAACCACCAGTGGGCAGGGCTTACTAAACTGCCTCCCCTTCACTCTTGCGAGTATAGGTGGCGGTTACAGCTGGAAGCAAGAGGAGCAAAGCACCTGAAAGCCAAGCAGCTAAGCACTCTACACATTCACTAAGCTACAACACTACACGCTCAAAGGCCCTGTGTGCAACACACCACATCACATTGTGACATATAATAATAAGAAATCGTTTATTAATTTTTCACGTTGTGACATATAATAATAAGAAATCGTTTATTAATTTTTCACGTTGTAACATATTATAATAAGAAATCGGTTATTAATTTTTCACGTTGTGACATATAATAATAAGAAATCGTTTATTAATTTTTCACGTTGTGACATATAATAATAAGAAATCGTTTATTAATTTTACACGTTGTGACATATAATAATAAGAAATCGGTTATTAATTTTTCACGTTGTGACATATAATAATAAGAAATCGGTTATTAATTTTTCACGTTGTGACATATAAAAATCAGAAATCGGTTATTAATTTTTCACGTTGTGACATATAATAATAAGAAATCGTTTATTAATTTTTCACGTTGTGACATATAATAATAAGAAATCGGTTATTAATTTTTTAACGTTGTGACATATAATACTAAGAAATCGTTTATTAATTTTTCACGTTGTGACATATAATAATAAGAAATCGGTTATTAATGTTTCACGTTGTGACATATAATAATAAGAAATCAGTTATTAATTTTTCACGTTGTGACATATAATAATAAGAAATCGTTTATTAATTTTTCACGTTGTGGCATATAATAATAATAAATCGTTTATTAATTTTTCACGTTGTGGCATATAATAATAAGAAATCGGTTATTAATTTTTAACGTTGTGACATATAATAAGAAAGGCAATCGTGTACTTGACACAAGAATAAGTTAACAATAGAAGGAAAATGCTAACAGTGTTATTCTTTCAAAGTTTCTCCTATTAAACAAATATCATTTGCTCAACTTGATCATTTGCTAAAAATATGCTCAACCATGCATGCGACTCCGATCTTTTCCACAGCAATTTTTTTTATTAAAACCTTTTTTTTCGTAAATATTAAAAACTTTCCTTAACATCCAGTAATATGATTGTGTGTGTGTGTGTGTGTGTGTGTGTGTGTGTGTGTGTGTGTGTGTTTGTGTGTGATGTTTCAGGTAGCGCAGATGTAGATTTTAACTTAACCACCCAAGTGTTAAAACAGTTTTCTTTTCTTTTTGTGCATGTTTTGGACCGTTAGGTTAAATACATAATAACTAAACAACGTATTTGTGACATTTCCAATATCAAAATTATTTTCAAAGTACTCGCAAAAAATAAATAAATAAAATAATTAAAAGAAAAAGATTGGAGAAAATTCTATAAAATTATTATTCTTCGTTTATATACAAAAACAATCAATGTTGACTCATTTCTATAACAAAATCAAAGCGAAACATAATTAAAACGCGTGTCTGCAGTAAAAAGAACTTTAAAAAGCAACTCAAGTAATACTTACTTTTTGTTTGGCAATCTGCTTTCAACAAAAGATTATAAAATGAGTTCATTAAAGCGAGATGAGGTTGACGCGTGAAAGTCTAAAAGGAAAGTTGGCGACCGGAAAATAAGTTCGCAGAAAATTAAAATAATTATTTTTATTTTATTTTTTTAATGTTACGTATTGTGTAAATTAAACATTGTTAAAAATATTGGTAAATGTTTACTTTAACTACAACAGAACACCGGCCAATAAAATTTGTTTTTCAATAGGTTTTCGGGGTCGCTGACAACGAATCTGATATTCAAACCCGTCGCAAATTTACCGTTTGCATGGTATTAACCCTAGAACTCTCGCACTATTTTGTCCCAACTCACCGGCACCGCCATCGTTTATGCTATTCTTACATGATGCGTTCGCGCATGGACGCGCGTAGTCAGGTGACTTGTCACATCGCGGAAGAATTTTTTAGTAGACATTTGAAATAACAAGTTTTCAGAAAAAAAAAATGTGGTTCATTTTTCTGTGTTACGTAGTTTTTGATGGTTTTAATTGATCAAAAACAAATTAAGTTTTCACGAGCGATTGACAAAAACTTTTTTTTTTCGTTTTTTTTAAATTTTTTTTTTGCAGGGGGTGTATTCAATTAAAAAAACTTGTACAACATTTAAGAGATGCTTCTGCAGTTTAATTTACCGTTTTTCCGCCCCTCTCTCCCCACCGTTTTACCGTAAGTAACGCGCCAACATACACCGAGCAGAAGAACTGTTTAATTTTTCACAAAAATTCTGTTTACATTGTGGGGGGGGGGGGCAGGGTCAAGGGGGACGTCGCTCCCCTTGCCCCTGTAAATAATGTAAACAGAATTTTTGAGAACAATTAAACAGTTCTTCTTCTCGGTGTATATGTCGGTAAAACGGTAAATTAAACTGCAGAAGCACCTTAAATGTTGTACATGTTCTATAATTGAATACACCCCCTGCAAAAAAAAAAGTTTTTGTCAATCGCTCGTGAAAACTTAATTTGCTTTAGATCAATTAAAAACCATCAAAAACTACGTAACACAGAAAAATGAACCACATTTTGTTTTTGAAAACATTCTTGTTATTTCAAATGTCTGCTTAAAAATTCTTCCGCGATGTGACAAGTCACCTTACTACGCGCGTCCATGCGCGGACGCATCATGTAAGAATAGCATAAACGATGGCGGTGAGTTGGCACAAAATAGTGCGAGAGTTCTAGGGTTAATACCATGCAAACGGTAAATTTGCGACGGGTTTGAATATCAGATTCGTTATCAGCAACCCCGAAAACGTAAAAAACAACAAATTTTATTGGCCGGTGTTCTGTTGTAGTTAAAGTAAACATTTACCAAAATATTAATAATTATTAAATTATTAATAATTTTTAACAATAAAAAGAAAGGATCCACTTTTTGAACGGTAAAAAATTCAAACCACTTTTAATATGAGTGAGGGTTAAAAAAAACAATATTTAGTTTATTTGGTTCAGAAGATAATTTATCCGGAAGTCAAATTGAAAAAAAAAAAAAATGGCTATATAAGAAGGTAACTATGCATCAGTTAATGTTACGTATTGTTTTAACGATGATTATTTATTTATTGGCTCTCTTGCAGTTTAAGAATACTGAAATATGAAGAAGGAAATGGAACATAAGTCGTGTTACACCGTTAATAAGAATGCCACTTGATTGGATAGGGAAACTGGCGTCATTTTATAAATAAAATGAAATATTAAAATTGACAACATTAGAAAACAATATTTTTATTTTATTAAATAATTTTTATTAAATACAAGAATTATCTTTAGCAGTTTTTTTTTATCGAATGACTTCCGCGTAATTTTATAAATAAAATGATAAACAAATAAAGATAATTAGAAATAATAATGAAACGATATTGTGTAAATCAAACATTGTTAAAAATTGTTGTGACAATAACAACCAAGTCAGTCCGACAATCTCAATCAATGAAAACACCTCATCTCAAAAATACAGACAATTATTATCCAATCGGTACGCCGGACCCGACATTAGGATTGAATGGCGACACCTAGAAAAGCGTCATATGAAACTGGCAAGACTCGCTAACCATCTAACCTTCCTGTACAGATGTAGAGACTTTGTAGGGGACTAGGATATATAAATACCCCAATTCCGTTACAAAAGAATAATGAAACGAATGGAATTGAAGGAAACAAAGACTCAAGTAATGGATAAGATAAACGTCGTTTATTTGCTGTTGAAAGAAATGAACATTTTAGTTATAACATGTCCGTGCGTATGTAACCAATGTTCGTTGCAGGACTGGTGTTGTAGCAAGAATAGGAAATGTGTTTTCATCTCAAGTTCGGGTCACTATTGTTTGTTCGTGCGTGGGAAGAGAAATAAATGTTGTAGGAAAATTGAGAATGGTCCTAAAAAGAGGATTAGAAACAGCTTGTCTCCATGTTTTATACTCGCTTCTGGAGTGTCTTTTGCGCATGTGTATTTCCTTAGAAAGCGGAAGTGACGTCGTCCATGTGTGTGTTCGTGTTCGCGTGTGTGAGTGCATGTGTATACGTAAGCGTGTGTGTATATATACGTGAATGTGAGTGTATGTACGCGAACGTGAATATGTGTACATGTGTGGACGTGGGCGCGTATGTTTGTGTGCGCGTATGTATATGACAGCTTGAAATATGAATGTGTGTTTTTGTGTGAGACTTGGAAAAGGCTCGTACAACTTAAAACTCATACCAGCAGGATTGACATTACAAACAACAGTGGATTCCAGGAAGACACGTAGAGTCGCGAAAAGGGCAGGGCATGCCCTCGTTTGAAAAAGGATCCAACACACCCGCTGGAATAAACGAAAACTAAGGAACGAAATCTCCGACACCTTATCATCGTTCCTTGTCAAAGTGACTCAAGAGGAAGACAGGGTGAGAATCCAATCAGATTTGGATAAATCGTACAGACAAGAATATGAGAAGGTCAAAGGACGCCAAATCAAGAAGCTCACAAAGCTCAAAGACCACAGGAATATAACATCAAAACACCGCTCACCTCACCTGTGAAAGCGGTCATCAACCTCAGCAGCCGCCAACTAAGTCACTCAGAGGAAGCAGTACTAAATAAAGGTCTCAACTTCGCAACAACAACCAAACGCGTTCCATTCTTAATTATCATAACAAACATGGAAGATATAGTCTTGAGAATCCCATGAACCCAAGGTGATGAAATAAGATGGAAAGTGAGACAAGTATTCGAGAAAGCCAAGCTTCCTAAATCAATCATCTCTCGGGAAGATAGGCTTGCTATAAGAACCCTACCGAGTGACAGCAGTATAATAATTCTGCTAGCAGACAAAGGCAATGCTACTGTGGTGATGGACATGTCGGAGTACTCTGAAAAAATGGCAGGCCTAATCGCAGATGGTAGCTATGGTAAAATAAAGAAGGACCCAACTTTGAAAACCGAAGGAAGCTATTACAAATCCTTACCAAAAACAAGGAACACATCGCTCCGATGAGATATAGACAGCTGGCCCAGCATTACAGTAAGCTACCACATATGTACGGGCTCCCCAAGATACACAAAGACGGTATTCCACTGAGACCCATAGTGAGCTGCCAAGGCTCAGCATGCTACCTACTGAGCAGGTACCTTGTGGATATAATAAACCCATTAGCAGGCAAGTCAGCAACACATGTAAAGAATTCTGCCCACTTCACGGAACTGATCAAGGGAGCACCCATCAGTACAACCCAAATGATAAGCCTAGATGTGGTTAGCCTGTTCACTAAAGTCCCAACTAGTGAGGCACTAGCAGTAATTCAAGACAAACTAGTTGTGGACCTCTCCATAGAAGAGCGCACATGTGTACCATTGCCAAACCTAATGGAAATGCTGACATTCTGCATAGAAAGAACCTATTTCAGAATGGGTACTGACCTATATCGGCAAGAGGAGGGGCTAGCTATGGGCTCGCCATTATCACCAGTGATGGCGAACATATACATGGAATACTTCGAATACATGGCCTTAGGTTCAGCTCCCTTAAAGCCCACCATGTGGCTAAGATACGTTGATGACACCTTCATACTCTGGCCCAATCAGGAAGACATCCAGGCTCTCCTAGACCATGTGAACTCAATAAGACCATCGATACAGTTCACAATGGAGAAAGAAAAAGATAACCAACTGGTCTTCCTTGATATACTCATATCACGCACAGATCATGGGTTTAAGACATCCGTATATCGCAAGCCTACCTTCACCGGACAATACCTTAACTTTACCTCCCATCACCCATACAGTATCAAACATGGAATCGCATGCTGCTTACAACATTGAGCAGAGACAATAAGTAGCGACACCATTACATACCACCAAGAAATGGTCAGGTTGAAGAATACCCTCCGTCGTAACAACTACCCCGATAGCATACTATCCACTAGACGTGTTAATAGTATAAGGGAGGAGAATGAAACCCTAGAACCTCCAACGGTCTGCCTCCCATACATACGAGGCATCTCCGAAAAGATTCATAGAATATGTGCCCCCTACAACATCAGGACGGTATTCAAGAGCGAGTCAACACTCAGACGACACCTGGTACGAGTGAAGCCCCGCATGGAGGAGAACATGACCAAAAACTGCATATACTCCATCCCATGCAGTTGCAGAAAGGCTTACAAGGGTGAAACATGCCGCCCCCTTAAAGTAAGGGTGGAAGAACACCGAAAAGCGGTAACTAAAGGGGAGACGGAAAAGTCGGATATAGCCAACCAACCATATCTGAATGGAGAGGGGGGACCATCGCCCCCTATGGGATGAAGTAAAAATAATAAACAGAGAGACCCACTGGAAAGTGAGAAAACTTAAAGAAACAGCTCACATGCTCGGACATAACAACCTACTGAGCAAACCAAGCATAGAGCTGAATGCAATTTGGACACCTCTGATAGAGAGAGGAAACCTTGAATAACAACATAAGTTTAACATTAACAAAAACCAACTAAGAATTGTCCTAGTGACATATGGCCGAGGGGTCCTAGACGTTGTATCAAAGTTTACAGTTACCCAAAGGTGCTGAGTTCAATCCTGAACGAAGGCAGTGAAAAAGTAACATTCAAAACAGAGAATAAGCAACTATGTTCCAAAGCCTAGCTGGAGTCCGAACAGGGTACCCCCGTAATAATAATAGTGTTGGGTTCGAGACCCCTAACAAACGGTTCCCCAGTTCAATACAAAACATCTGACAAAGGCCAGAAGGCAAAATGGCCGAAACGTTGTGACAATAACAACCGATGAGGAAGTCAGTCCGACAATCTCAATCAATGAAAACACCTCATCTAAAAAATACAGACAATTACTAGTAAGTCTAGTAGAAAGTCCTTTTTACAAACAAATAAAGATAATTAGAAATAATAAGGAAACGATATTGAAATTGAAAATAGTAGAAAGTCCTTTTTACAAACAAATAAAGATAATTAAAAATAATAAGGAAACGATATTGAAATTGAAAATAGTAGAAAGTACATTTTTTACAAACAAATAAATATAATTAGAAATAATAATTAAACGATATTGAAATTGAAAATAGTAGAAAGTCCTTTTTACAAACAAATAAAGATAATTAGAAATAATAATGAAACGATATTGAAATTGAAAATAGTAGAAAGTCCTTTTTACAAACAAATAAAGATAATTAGAAATAATAAGGAAACGATATTGAAATTGAAAATAGTAGAAATTACATTTTTTACAAACAAATAAATATAATAAGAAATAATAATGAAACGATATTGAAATTGAAAATAGTAGAAAGTCCTTTTTACAAACAAATAAAGATAATTAGAAATAATAAGGAAACGATATTGAAATTGAAAATAGTAGAAAGTACATTTTTTACAAACAAATAAAGATAATTAGAAATAATAATGAAACGATATTGAAATTGAAAATAGTAGAAAGTCCTTTTTACAAACAAATAAAGATAATTAGAAATAATAAGGAAACGATATTGAAATTGAAAATAGTAGAAAGTACATTTTTTACAAACAAATAAATATAATTAGAAATAATAATTAAACGATATTGAAATTGAAAATAGTAGAAAGTCCTTTTTACAAACAAATAAAGATAATTAGAAATAATAAGGAAACGATATTGAAATTGAAAATAGTAGAAAGTACATTTTTTACAAACAAATAAATATAATTAGAAATAATAATGAAACGATATTGAAATTGAAAATAGTAGAAAGTACATTTTTTACAAACAAATAAAGATAATTAGAAATAATAATGAAACGATATTGAAATTGAAAATAGTAGAAAGTACATTTTTTACAAACAAATAAAGATAATTAGAAATAATAATGAAACGATATTGAAATTGAAAATAGTAGAAAGTACATTTTTACAAACAAATAAAGATAATTAGAAATAATAATGAAACGATATTGAAATTGAAAATAGTAGAAAGTACATTTTTTACAAACAAATAAAGATAATTAGAAATAATAATGAAACGATATTGAAATTGAAAATAGTAGAAAATACATTTATTTTACAAACAAATAAATATAATTAGAAATAATAATGAAACGATATTGAAATTGAAAATAGTAGAAAGTACATTTTTTACAAACAAATAAAGATAATTATAAATAATAATGAAACGATATTGAAATTGAAAATAGTAGAAAATACATTTTTTACAAACAAATAAATATAATTATAAATAATAATGAAACGATATTGAAATTGAAAATAGTAGAAAGTACATTTTTTACAAACAAATAAATATAATTAGAAATAATAATGAAACGATATTTAAATTGGAAATAGTAGAAAGTACATTTTTTACAAACAAATAAATATAATTAAAAATAATAATGAAACGATATTGAAATTGAAAATAGTAGAAAATACATTTATTTTACAAACAAATAAAGATAATTAGAAATAATAATGAAACGATATTGAAATTGAAAATAGTAGAAAGTACATTTTTTACAAACAAATAAAGATAATTAGAAATAATAATGAAACGATATTGAAATTGAAAATAGTAGAAAATACATTTATTTTACAAACAAATAAATATAATTAGAAATAATAATGAAACGATATTGAAATTGAAAATAGTAGAAAGTACATTTTTTACAAACAAATAAAGATAATTATAAATAATAATGAAACGATATTGAAATTGAAAATAGTAGAAAATACATTTTTTACAAACAAATAAAGATAATTAGAAATAATAATGAAACGATATTGAAATTGAAAATAGTAGAAAGTACATTTTTTACAAACAAATAAATATAATTAGAAATAATAATGAAACGATATTGAAATTGAAAATAGTAGAAAGTACATTTTTTACAAACAAATAAATATAATTAAAAATAATAATGAAACGATATTGAAATTGAAAATAGTAGAAAATACATTTATTTTACAAACAAATAAAGATAATTAGAAATAATAATGAAACGATATTGAAATTGAAAATAGTAGAAAGTACATTTTTTACAAACAAATAAAGATAATTAGAAATAATAATGAAACGATATTGAAATTGAAAATAGTAGAAAATACATTTATTTTACAAACAAATAAATATAATTAGAAATAATAATGAAACGATATTGAAATTGAAAATAGTAGAAAGTACATTTTTTACAAACAAATAAATATAATTAGAAATAATAATGAAACGATATTGAAATTGAAAATAGTAGAAAATACATTTTTTACAAACAAATAAATATAATTAGAAATAATAATGAAACGATATTGAAATTGAAAATAGTAGAAACTACATTTTTTACAAACAAATAAATATAATTAGAAATAATAATGAAACGATATTGAAATTGAAAATAGTAGAAAGTACATTTTTTTACAAACAAATAAATATAATTAAAAATAATAATGAAACGATATTGAAATTGAAAATAGTAGAAAATACATTTATTTTAAAAACAAGTAAAGATAATTAAAAATATTCATGAAACTGAAGTGTTCTTCGTGTAGGACAACAAAATTAAATAATAAAAAAAAAGAACGAATTCGTCTTTGCAAGCTCACAACCGCCGGGTTCGAGATCATTACTGTCACCAATATTCATCTTTCTCCCTCTCCCCGAGCTAAGCTGTCAAATCCTTTTATACATGTCTTCCGTGTGATTTCGCGTGACTTTCACCAGGGCACACCTTTTAAAACTATGGGTGCCATCTTGATTTCTCTCTTTCTCTCCCACCCAACCTTGCCCGGCACACACGTGGTAAGACTTCTGTTAATTTGTTTTTTCTCCTTCTACTTACTTTAAACAACATGCCTCCCTGATCACATTTCGTAATCCCTCATCCACTGTGGTAGTCGCCATCCATCCGCTGCACATCGCTTTTCACCTTTTCATTTTCCACTGGGCTGATATCAAGAATATGTCTCGGTACTCTGTCTACTGCAATGTTGGTGCTAGTACTATTCCTGGTTACGCATCCTCTGCTCCACTGTATGGTACATCGCGCACCTGGGGGCTTCACCCATACTTCATCATGATGGCCCCTGTTGTCTCCATCTCCCTACTTGCTGGCTCAACCCTAGGATGTCTCCAGGAGTGTTTGAATATTGACAGGTGTGGAACTGTCCCTTGTTCTTGCCCCGATCTAGGCGACATATTGTACCTATAGACAGCTTGCTCAGGCAAGGTGTTCCCTCTCTCTGCCACCGCCTTTAGTGTTCAATGGTTTCTTTCTACATTTCCGTTGCCACTGACTGGGTCTATAGGCAGCTCTAAAGAATTGACGGACATTCCATTTCTTTAGCACATCCGCAACTGATGCTGTCGATCTTAATGCAGTGCCATTGTCAGTTAGAAACTCTTCCACCGGACCACACTCCAGCAACACTACGTACAGGGCTGCTGCTATTTCACCGCCCGTTTCACCTCACCGCCTTTTCCATAGAGCAAAGCACCCGGGAACCTCTTCAATCAAGGCAGTTGTTCTTCCTCCCACTCTATCATCCCATTCTCTACCTTCGGCATGCCTCTTGATGTAGTTGCATGCTGGTCTAAGCCAGCCAGCAATTGGGTAATCAATCTGCTGCATATCGAAAAAAGCTCCTGCTTGTTGAGCTCTTCTTTCATTTGTGGGATCTTGTTTCCCTTTCGAAATTCCAGGCAACCCGAAGAATTTCGTTTCAGCTTTAGTTCCAAAGCCGCCCCCCCATCCAATTTTTCCGGTTCCTTAGCGACCAATCCGAACATCTTCAAAGTAACCACGGTCTGGTTTACAGTCACCAGAGTTTAGTATCTGTTCTTCAGATGCTGCACTTCATTTTCTTGTTCTCTTTCGGTGGAGGAGAAATCCTTCACGACTGAGACAATTTTTATTTTTGTACCTTTTCTCCACGTTAAAAAACGACCCTGGTGTCTAACTCTGCCCCGTGGGGAGGCATAGTAAATAGGTACAGTCACCAGAGTTTCATTCACGAGGATGTCATCGATATATGAGCTCACAGCGCCATCCCCTTTCCCCCTTTTTTAAGAATCTTCCTTAGAATGGTTGACATGATCTTGGGTGCCGAGTTAAGCCCGACCCCCCCGTAAGACAGTAGGTTCTGCCTTTATATCTTACCACGTGGTACTTCCAGAGTTTCTTGGCAATGCAGAGTTGCAAATAGGCAGATTTTAGATCGACCAATTACAGGCACCATTAATTTGCCTCCATTCTCTGATGGTCTCACTGCATATTCCTATAGCGTCACCTCCAGCAGTGCACTCGCCGTGTCGGTTCAAATCTCAGAAATCAAATACTGGTCTGCCCTTCCGTTTTGTTGGTTGCAGAACGGCCATTAATGGCAAGATGCCCAATTCGACGTCATTTGTCAACGGAAACAGTATTCCCTCCTCGATCCATGTGTTCACTTCTCGTTCAAAATCCTTTCTTGCTTCTCCTTTGAACGAGTTAGCGTAACATCCCACCCTGTTTGTTAGCGTCGGTGGTTCATTCTTCCATGCCCACTCCACTGTTCACTGATTTCCATCGAATTCCGCTCTAAAATCCAGATCACTGATTGATATCCATTTCTTTTCTTCAACCTGTTTGATTCCTTCGTTGACCTGCTCTGTTACTGCACACCAAGCTGATCCGAACCTCACGCCATTGCTGCCAATTATGACACCTCCAAGACAGCATATTACGTCCATTCAACAATCGCTTGGACACCAGCCACCAATCAGGTGATCAGCGACAAACCCATGGACTCTCATCTAGTGATCCTCGATTTCAATTGTGAGAATCCTCCTCCATCGACATTTCACTCTTGACCCAGCAAATGCCACGACTTCGCCCTTTCCTTTCCATCCTCTGACATGGTAGTGATACAGCGAGAATCGATCAGGGTCACAGATTCCTGTCCTTCCACCAGAGCCAGCTGCTAGCGTTTGCCTCTGCCTTGACAGTTTCCGGACTCTTGCAGTTAACTACCATGTGACCACTCTTACACCTGTAGCACACAGTCATTTTCAAGAACATCCTGCAGTCTCTCTGCAGGTGAGGGCCGCCACATTCAGAACATGCGCCTCACGGTCTCAGGCGGCTTTTGCTCTCATCCTTTCGTGCTGTTGCTACCGTTTCTACGGCCCCAGAGGGGTGGGTGCTTACTAATATTCTTGCAGTTGGGAGCAGATCGCTCACCGCCAAAATCTCGATACATGGATCCTACTGCAGCCTCTTTGAAATCTCCTCTGGGAACCGAATGCCATCTTTGCTACATGATTTGCTACTTGTCTCTGAATTCCTGCCAGTTCCATCTTTTAACACCATTTGCATAGACATCGACGGATACTCCATTCACCTCTCCTCTTTTAATTTGTTGTACGCTTCAAATGGCCCTTCTTTAAATGTCTGGATCAATCTGGCTATGCACTTCTCATCGTTCTCCTGTTCACGGGAGCTCAACTCCAAATATAGAGCTAGCGGGTCACCCTCCAGGAAAAACGGTATCACTGTGACAACGTCGCCTATCTTTTGGAGCTTTGCCACTAGGTCGACTTTCTTTAACCAAGCCACTGCATTACCTTCGCCACTTAACAGCTTTATCATGTTGTTCAGCTTGAAGTGTTCCTCGTTTAGGACAACAAAATTAAAGAAATAAAAAAAGAAACACAGAATTCGTCTTTGCAAGCCAACAACCTCTAAGTTTGAGATAACCACTGTCACCAACCTTCGTCTGTCTGCCTCTCTCTGATCTAACCTGTCAACTCCTTTTATACATGTTTCCTGCGTGATTTCGCGTGATTTCCACCAGAGCGCTGTTTAAAACTATGGCCGCAATCTTGATTTTTCTCTCTCTCGCTCTTTCGCCCAACCTCCCCCGACACACATGCATCATTCATTTGATCTGTTTTTCTCTTTCCTTTTCTCCTTTCCAAAATCTTGCTGCTTGTGTGCAACATCCCACTGTTCGTGTGAAAAATCTCGGTACTCCTGTGAAAAATTTCGCTGCTCGTGTACAAAATCTCGCTTCTAATATGCAAATTATCACTGCTCCTGTGGAATCTCACTTTTCATGTGCAAAATCTCGCTGCCCGTTTGTAAAATCTTGCTGCTTCTATGCAAAATCTCGCTGCCCGTAGGCAAAAATCTCACTGCCTGTGTGCTAAATCTCACTGCTCGTGTGCAAAATCTTATAGCTGATATACAAAATCACGCTGTTTATATGTAAAATATCGCTGCTCGTATGTCAAATCTTGTTGCTCGTGTCCAAAATCCCACTGCTCGTATTCAAAACTTCACAGCTTGTATACAAAATCTGCCTGTGTACAAAATCTCACCTGTTGTGTAGTCTTGTCTGTATACTTAAGGTGCTGCTTGCGTGTAAAATCTCCCTGCTCATATGAAAAATTCTCCTGCTCGTTAGCAAAATCTCACTGCTCCCGATCAAAATCTCGCTGCTTCTATAAAAAATTGGCTTCTCATATGCAAAATATCACTGCTCGCATGCAACATCTTTCTGCTAGTTTGCAAAATTTCGCTGCTCATATGCAAAATCTCGCTGCGCATGTACAAAATCCTGCTGCTCGTGTGCAGATCTCAATACTCGTTTGCAAAAACTAGTTGCTCATGTGCAAAATCTCATGGCTCGTTTGCAAATCTCGCTATTCGTCTTCAAAATCTCATTGCTCCTGTGAAAAAACCCACTGCTCATATGCAAAATCTCACTGCTCGTAGTCAAAATCTCGCTGCCTATGTGCAAAATCTCACTGCTCGTAGTCAAAATCTCGCTGCCTATGTGCAAAATTTCACTGCTCATATGCAAAATCTCACTGCTTGTAGTCAAAATCTCGCTGCCTATGTGCAAAATGCTCGTATGCAAAATCATGCTGCTCGTGCGCAAAATCATGTAAAAATCTCGCTGCTTATATACGAAATATCACTGCTCGTATGGAAAATCTCAATTGTCTGTATTTTTAAGGTGCTGTATAGTAAATTATAGAAATTGTGGTTGGGTTTCCATTGGATTCTGTTTATTCGTTCGTATATTCTACCCCAGCAGAATTAAAATAAACTTTCAGGCTCTTGTGTCGCTGACAGTTTATGTTTTTGGGATGGAATATTTTTTGCATGGAAAAATATTTCCCTCCAAGAGTCTTATTGTTTGATATAGGCTATGGAATATATCCAGTGTAAACTTCTTCCCTTTCCCATCTTGACTCCATATAGTCTCCCCTCTATCGTAGTAATTTTCTGCCTTTTTAATTTAGATTCTCTTAGTTTTCTTTAGGATGCGACTGCATAGAGGAAACAGATCAGCTGCAAGTCTTAGTATGCTGATGTGACCATTGGCTTAACAGCCCTTCCGCCCAGAAACACCAGACTGATTTCTATTATGTGAAAAACCTCGAAGTATTTTTCAGGTATACCACTCTTAGCCAACTTATTCGAGTTCTAGAACCCAGGTTGCCGGGGAGGGATACATGTTAATACGCAAATGGCTCATCCATACCATTGCTATTGTGTTGCACTAATTCCACAATTTTGTTTCAGTTATCTAACTTTTAGCTTTTAGGTCTTTGAATTTATCCTGCAAGGCATCAGTGAACCAGCTTATAAAGACGCTGGTAACTAACTCTTTGTCATCTGTAAAGACAGATGACACCACAAGAAGTCGGAAAATTGAAGAGAGACTCTATAGCGATTAACTCGTTCTGTTGCCATGTATATAAGACAAAAAACTTTACTGGTGTTTATAACTTTTGTTTTTTTGCCTTTTTAACTTCTACTGCTCAACTATTTCTTTTCAAACATTCTCTTTTCTAGATTTCTTTCACAATCTTCATTATGATTCAAATGCAAATATTTGTCTATAAACATTATCAAGTTATGATTCCAATGCAAATATTTGTCTCATATAAACATTATCAAGTTATGATTCCAATGCAAATATTTGTCTCATATAAACATTATCAAGTTATGATTCAAATGCAAATATTTGTCTCATATAAACATTATCAAGTTATGATTCAAATGCAAATATTTGTCTCATATAAACATTATCAAGTTATGATTCAAATGCAAATATTTGTCTCATATAAACATTATCAAGTTATGATTCAAATGCAAATATTTGTCTCATATAAACATTATCAAGTTATGATTCCAATGCAAATATTTGTCTCATATAAACATTATCAAGTTATGATTCAAATGCAAATATTTGTCTCATATAAACATTATCAAGTTGATTTTTTAAACTAAACTAAACAACGAAAACCCATTCCACTTCCTTTTCAAAAAAATTTCTACTTCCTCCCATGCTTTACCTTCTTCATCTCCGCATAAGTTTATGTAATTATCATTTCCTTAAAACGGCTATCATATTACATAGTTTTACAGCTTTCAAGAAAAACATGAAATAGATATTTTATATATAGAAATGCACAAATATTTTAACATGTTTTATTTCAAATAATTTGTGAAAATAAAACATTCAATGAAAAGCAAATCTTTATTATATATTTTACAAAACTGACTTTATAAAAAAGAAAGGGAACACACTGCAAATATTGTGCTTATTATATATATAATATTCAATAGAGGATTGATACTATAATAATACATATACAACATGCATAAATTAAAATATCATGGTTAAGCATATTGTACGACCGGGCAACGCCGGGCCTCAAGCTAGTCATTCAATAAAGACAAAAGAAATTTAAAAAGTTGGTTCATCAATAAAAATGATGTAAACAGTTGTTTACAAATAATGATTGACTTTCTGAGTACAAAACTTAAATTTTAATAAAAAATGGCGTGTCACATTTCAGTAACAATACAAATATATAAAAAAATTCATTTACAGATACAGAAAATAAAACTATGTTTTCTATGGTATTAGGTGTGATTATTTTATTTTGTTGTCGATATGATTTCAGGAATTTTCATTTATTCTTAATATATAAATATTGATCTGCTGATATATTTATAATGTTTTTGAGGGTTATATTTATTTTCTGTTAAAAATAAAATGATTTTCTTCACAATTTTTATTTCATTTTTAAGTGATAAAAGTTTTATTGATGAAATATTTCAACAAATATTTATGTTAGCACATTTTCTTTCTTACATTTTTATTAACATATGAAGCAGCACGTTTTTTATAAAAAGGTACCAAATAATTCAATAGGAGAGATCATTTTAGCATTCAAAGATTTAAGTAAAATTTGAACATATCGTTTATTAGTTCAGTAGTTATACATGCAACGTTAATATTTTTGTTCCTTTTTTATAATTAGTTGAATTTTTCTTCAGTGTAAATCTACATGTGTTGCAATCGACATGTAAGAAATAACCCGACGAGTATGTCGTGTTCTTTTAAGTCTGTTTTTTTTTATTGAACAAGGAAAACATTCTTCATATTTTACTTTATATCAACCACCTTTTCATATCAGCTACAACATGACAACCATGTAAATAAATATGTCTCCTTATATTCTGCAACATCCTGGATTTTTGGAGAAAATATGAACAACAAAACATGTTGGGTTTCAAGTGATGCTA
The DNA here is from genome assembly GCF_053919585.1 of Euprymna scolopes. NCBI lineage: Eukaryota > Metazoa > Mollusca > Cephalopoda > Sepiida > Sepiolidae > Euprymna > Euprymna scolopes. The sequence goes on along the minus strand of NC_136527.1, from coordinate 68,471,998 downwards.
ATTCAGTTTTGTGTAAGACAAGAGCAAGAATTTGTTTTTCTCCAAATAAACAATTGTGTTAACATCTGCCACATAACATGCGACTAAATAAAGTTTGGATCATGCATGCATTTGCATTTGTTGCAAAATTGTAAATGAAACAAATACTTTATGAGAATAGTTTTTCTTTAGCAACACATATTACATTTGTTTTAAAAGAATCAAATACTTCACATGAATATAGTTTCTATGCAGCATATGATACATAGTGCATCTTTATAAAAAAGTAAGGCAGATATATAAGAATGATTTTGTTTAAAGCATTTGCTCATATGCAACATTTCCAAAAAATTTTGTTTTACTCAGTATGAGCTCGCATATGTTCCATCATACTATGTTCCATTGCAAAAACCAATGTAACATACTTCACAAGAATATGGTTTCTCTCCAGTATGTGTTAGCATTTTCTTTAAGTCAGAGATCGGGCATCCCACCAGATGCCAAACACTCACTTGCTAGTTTATATATTCTAACTGAGATATATTTTAAGATTCTAGCCGTCCCCTTAAGTGCAATTGGTTGAAACTGCTTTGCACTTCTGGGTATGGAGCAGCCAAACCAGCTGCAAACATTACCCTGCTTTGCATTGAAACCAAGAGCTCTTTTTAGTATCCTTGTTGTTCCCTTAACTGCAATTATCTGGATCTCTTTTGCAGTTAGTCCACCAAGAATAGAAAGGTAGGACTTCAGGTTCTTCTTCATAAGCACTGTGGCAACTATAATATTTGTTCTGTTTCTCCCTTTCAGCTCTGTTCAGACCTTCAGCATTAGGAACACTTACTTCAACTAAGGGTGGAACTCTCTTTGACTAATTCCATATAACTATGTCAGGTTTCACAGCAGCATTTTCAAGCTAGATGGCTGTAGGGGTTACATGGTCGTAATGTATTGTATATAAATCATTTCCAACTGTTCTTTCAAGTTTATGTTCCCAGGATTTGCTGCTACATTGAGTGTTTATTTATTACAGATGGTCCAGTGGATGTACTTACATACTCCATCATGTCTCGCTTTGTAGTAGCCATCCCCCCAAAAAACCTTTCAACTTGATACTAGATGGCTCTCATTTTCCAATTCGGTGTGGTAGAATCTACATTTATTGTCATTAGTGAGACCTGTCATCTTCTTAAATGCATTGGTCATCAATCTCTGGTCTTGAGCAGCCATTATAACCCTTTCCTCATCGTGGTGAAGGATCCCCTTTTGGGCCAAGGAACGTTCTTTGTCTATTCCTGGGAGAATACCACCAGAAAATACTTTGCACACTGATGTTGGTCCCACACTTTAATATTCTTCTTTGGAAGGTCTCTGGCTCTTGTCTCTTGATATCCATATACCACTGAGAGGGTATGGTACTGGGAGTTTCTCAGATACTGGCCTGTGCTCCCTATGTTGGTGGTTTATCTATGGGAGCCCTAGTCCCCTTTCTCCCCTGGGCAAATACAATATTGGTAGACACTGATTTCTCTATTTTTTCATTTTTCTTATCATTTTGTTTAAGCCAGGGATGGGGCATCCTACCAGATGCCAAACATACACCTGCTATTTTAGACACTCCAACCGAGAGATCTTTTTAAGATTCTAACCGTCCCTTTAAGTGCAATTGTTTGAATCTCCTTTGCACTTGGTTTACCTGGTATATTTGTAAGATAGTTTGTAAAATTCTTTTTCATAAGTCCGGTTGCTCCTATAATTACTGGAATGATAGAGATCTTCTTAAGGTTCCAGTTTCTTTTCATGTCATACATATTTGGTAATCTTTTCCCTCTCAGCTCTGTTTAACCCAGCATCATTCGGGACACTAACTTCCACCAAGGTTGCTTCCTTCTCCTTCTTGTCCCATATTACAATGTCGGGTTTTATAGCTCCGTTTTCTAGGTACGTGGCTGTAGGGATTGCATAGTCATAGTGGATGGTATATGACTTGTTTCCGACTGTTCTTTCGGGTATATGTTCCCATCACTTCTTGCTGCATTCGATATTTAACTTATTGCAGATCGTCCAGTGGAGATATTTGCATACTTCATTGTGTCGCATTGTATAGTAGCCGTCCCCTAGCAGAACCTTACAGCTAGAAATCAGGTGGCTCACACTCTCTACTTCTGTGTGGCAGAACCTGCATTTGTTGTCTTTGCTGAGACCACTCATCTTTTTAAACGCATTGGTCATCAAGCCTTGATCTTGGGCAGCTATTATAAACTTCTCCTGGTCATAGTGGGGCGATCCATCCTTTAGCCAGCTTATAGACCCTACCTTATCAATATAGTCTTGGTTATATTCGTCCAGAAAATACTTGGCCCGTTGTTGGGTGGCCCATTCTTCAACTTTCTTGTCATGGAAAGCTTTAGTGTATTTCTGGCGACTTTTTCTGGCTATTTCAGTCGCAGGTATCTTTTCTGTTTCTGTCTCACTTGTAAGACAGTCTTTCCCAAAATGTTTGCCCAGTTTTGTGATGGATGTTGTTCTACTGGCTCTTGATTCCTGATGTTGGTGTACCATCTTGAGAGTTGGGTTTTTAGAGCTCATCAGATATTTTCCGGTGCTTACCATAGTTGCACGATGTTGATAGTCAATCTCCGAGAGCCCCATACCTCCTTTCCATCTGGGCAGATACATTCTAGACAGACACTGGTTTTTGTATATTACTTTATACATTGTCAGCATTTTACGTGTCTTAGTGTCTAGTCTATTTATGTCTTTTTGTGGCCAGTCGACAATACCAAAACTGTATGTTACCACTGGCATGGCTAGTTGGTTAATGGCAGTTATTTTGTTTCTGGCTGTGAGTTCTGTTTTACAAATCTTCTTGACTCGGCGTATGTACTCACTTCCAATCTTGTTTCTCATCTTGGCATGCTGGATGGTATCATTCTCTTCTATGCCAAGGTATGTGTATCCTTCCTTCCCTTCTAGGTCCTTAATGGTGGTATATTCATCAAGCTGTATATTTTCAGTTTCTATCTTCTTCCCAGATTTGATGGAGCACTTGGCACATTTGTCCAGTCCAAATTTCATGCCAATATCTTTTTATTACTTTATACATTGTCAGCATTTTCTCTAGTATGCGTTCGCATATGTCGCAACACATAATTTTTCCTTGAAAAAAAAGTACCACATACTTCACATGAATATGGCTTCTGTTCCATATGTGTTTGCATATGTGATCTCATATTTGGCTTGGTTGCAAAAGAAGAGCTACATACTTTACAAGAATAGGGTTTCTCTCCAGTATGTGTTCTCATATGATCCTTCATACTTTCTCTTCTTCTAAAAGAAGAGCCACAAACATCACATGAATATGGTCTTTCTCCAGTATGAGTTTGCATGTGTCGCAACATACTCTTTTTCCAGGAAAAAGAAGAGCCACATACTTCACAAGAATATGGCTTCTCTCTATTATGTGTTCGCATATGTTCAATCATATTTTTCTTGATTGTAAAAGTGGAGCGACATACTTCACATGAATATGGTTTCTCTCCAGTATGCGTTAGAATATGTACTGACAAATTTTGTTTGCATGCAAAAGAAGATCCACATATTTCACAAGAATATGGTTTCTCTCCTGTATGTGTTCGCATATGTTGCATCATATTTTTATTGAGTGCAAAAGAAGATCCACATATTTCACAAGAATATGGTTTCTCTCCTGTATGTGTTCGCATATGTGACATCAGATGTCCTTTCTGTGCAAAAGAAAAGCCACATATTTCACAAGAGTATGGTTTCTCTCCAGTATGTGTTCGCATGTGTAGAATCATGCTTCCTTTTGTTGTAAAAGTTGATCCACATACTTCACAAGAGTAGGGTTTCTCTCCAGTATGTGTTCGCATATGTAGAATCACGTGTTCGTTTGTTGTAAAAGTTGAGCCACACACTTCACAAAAGTATGGTTTCTCTCCAGTATGTGTTCGCATATGTATTAGCATGTTTCTTTTTGTAGTAAGAGTAGAACCACATACTTCACAAGAATGTGGCTTCCTTTTTGATTTTTTCCCCATGTGTTCCGACATATGATTTCCTAGTAAAACATACTTCACACAGATTTTTGTTTCTCTTCGATATCAGATTCCTAGTTCACTTTTTATAGTCGAAATATTTAACAATTATATTTGTCTGAATTCTGTTTCTGCTTTTGTACATGAAACGAAGTGAAATAATAAACATGTCTTGAATTTCATCTGTATTTTATTTTGAGTAGATCATTGAATGAGATTTTTTACACATTTGAAATTAGAAATATAGTTTATGGTAGTAATGAGATATATCTTTCTCATATTTAGTGATACATTCCTTCTTTTAACTGTAATTGATAAAAATATATGAATATAACATGTGTTTGTATCTCTGTATATTAGCTAACGTATATATCTTGATGTAAAATTTAGTAGAACTGATTTTCTATCTGTGCAAACATAAACGATATACTCACTCAATATTTATACATATTTCATAGATAATATCCAGAACACTCTACCAATAAAGATGTATAGTTTCTCAGAATTCGATGGATTTTTACATATTTAAAAGGATGATTCAACAAAGCTCTTTTTGCAATCCATAATGAAACTATATCAGTTTTAACAGTATTGTTTCTTTTTAGTTATTTAGTTGCTTGAAATTATGCATTTATTTAAGGTTCAGAAGTGTATTTTTTGGACGAAAAAAAAAAAACAAATCCTAAAATGCAAAAGTTTCTCTCGTTTCCAACTTTTAGCTTTAGTCAATGAACATTGGTATTCTTGTTATGATTTCTGGATATTCTGCAAAATTAAAACAAAACATATAAATTTTATACATGTTCTTTATAAACAAAATTATTTTTACAACATTTATATGTCAACATTATTTTAGAAATAAGATTCAGCATTGTATGCTAAAGTCAAACTTATAGTAATAATGTGCAATTTTAATTCGTCCGAAATTTATGGATTTTATAAACTATATGATAAGAGTATGCAACAAATAAAACAATTCTATTTATAAATAATGTTGAATTTATTTTTCATAGAAACTTCAATAATGAGATCTGAAGTAAATAAAATGAAATGTTTTAACGCAATTCACATATTTTATACAGGTCAGCAAAATGAAATTCGTAAAAGATATTTGAGAAACACAAATACTTTGTTGAGTACAAATCACCCCTATTTCAGAACTAAGTGGAATCAACCATTCCTATAACTACCACTGGTTTCAGAGACTTAATGGAGACATTCATACCATGTTCAACCGCATGATACGAACACGTTCCTCTCATACCACTTTAATGGCTCCTGTATTCTTTATGATAAATATATATTATATTTTATACACTTTACACTATTTGTGATTTCTTACATTTGTAACCCCTTGCACGGGTCTACAACAACTGGCTGACGAGGACTATTCAAGAACTTCCTGAATAAATCTACAATAATTGCTAACAGCAATCGAATGAGGAATATTCAGGCAATGAATTCACTTAAAAAAACAGCCATTTGAAAACATTTTACGACCAAAACTCGAAAATTCAAAAGTATTTATATTTCAAAGGTTTGGTGAAGAATAGGAAAAACTATTTGTTAACGTTGGGGAAAAAACAACATTCGAGCGTAAAAGTCGTCAACACGGGCTAAAAAACAGTTCAAAGAAGGATTTAACGAAGACGTTGTGAAAAAGCCTTATCTTGCTGTTAAAAAGCTACTAAAACGTAAACTACGAACTGAAACAGAACTCATAAGACGAATTGTGTGGAGAATTATTACTACTGAATTAACGAGACTAAGTTTTCAGTAAGTACAAAAACATTTGTCTTTCTAAAAAGCATGTCTTGTTAATATGCCTTAGAGTTATAAGGCATTAGCGTTGGAAAAAGAAAAAAAAAACTCCTGCAAAGGTAAATCATATATTTTATTTTATTGGCTAAAGTAAGTATTTGCACAAATTAAAATAGAGGTCAGATTTTAATCTGATTAAAAAAAACTTTTCATTGGTAAATGTGACTGTACGTCGAAGAAGAAAAAGAAAAACGATTTTGCTAAGCACGACAAATAAAGTCTTAATGAGAAAAGGACATTGTTTTTCGCACAGAAATCGAAAAGAATAGCCAATAGTAAATAAATTCTATAAACTCTCTTTCACAGATAAGTAACTTTTTCTTTTTAATGAAAAAAGAGAAAATAAAAATGTGTAGGATTAACAAGGAATAGAGCTCGTTACCTACACGTTACGAAAATTGAATAATGGCAATGGAAATGGTGAAATTCCAACAAAGTCAGAACTTGAAAAAGGTTCTGAGAAGAGCATTTCGCAATACAGGAATAAAACGAAGAGAAAAAGTAAAATTTACTAAAATATTTTGAGAAAAAACAAGGAAGCAAAATGAAAAATATGAACAAACAAATATTGGAAAAGCAGTTAGATTTAATGAAATTCTTTGAGGAAAAACAGGAAAGAGGAAAGAAAGAAATGAATTAACAAATATTGAAATTGAAAAAATTAAAGTGACAAAACCAGTCAGATAAAAAATGGAGTTGATAACGCAAGTTTTAGTGAATAAGGACAGTGGAGAAGAAACCAGCACGTTTTTTCCCCCAAAATACAATCTGGTTAGCTATTGATATATTTCACTATGCTCCTGAGGAAGGCCCAACGTTTGAGGCATATTTCAGAAGATTTGAAGAACTTTTTTAAAAAATGATTGCAGTGCATGGGCGGATCAAAAGAAGGTTCGTTTATTGCTACGGAAGTTAGCTACATTCAAACGTAACAAATTCGTGGACTATATTTTACCCCCAAAAACCCCCAACGAACTGTCGTTTGACGAGGCAGTCAAACTATTAATGGAGTTTTACTGTCCAAAAAGAAGCCTTTTTCATAAAAGATGGAAATGCATGAATCTTACACATAAGGAGAGTCAGGACTATATGACTGTTGAGTCTTTATTTAATAAGCACTGCGACGATTTCAAATTGTTGTCATTAACGATGGACACTTTCAAATGCTTAATATTCACACAAGGTTTGATAGCCACAAAAGACGCCGATATAAGATGTGGTGCTCTAAATAAATTGGAATTAGAACCTTATCTGACACTTCAGAAACTGGTTGAAGATTGTAAGCAGTTTGTGGCAATGAAGCAAGATTCTTGAAACATAGAGGAAGCAGGTATTGTGCACATTAAAAAAAATATGCTCCAAAAATAAAGGACACTCGTTCGCCAGCAATTACCAACCGAGGAAAAAAGAACCCTTCACAAATTATCAGGCTAGACAAAATCCTAGGATCTTTTGTAGCAAATGTGGAGAACCTCATGGCTACAATGCATGTCAGTACCAAAGGAAAATAACATGCGACCTATGCAAGCGAGCAGGGCACAAGACCTCATATTGCAGAGTAAATGTAGCAAAAAAAGCTACGTAAAAACGGCAAAAATAAAACCTTCACCAACAGAGAACATAAGAAAATATGTTTTGGTGAGAATCAGAAATAAGGAAGAACATCTGCTGCTCGATTCAGGGTCGAATTTATCAATTATAAATTTTCACACATGGAAGCGAATAGGAAAGCCCATGATGACAAATACCAATAAAGTCGCAAGATCGGTAACTGGTGAAAAATAAATTTTGAGGGTCAGATAATTATTAATGTGTCACTAAAAAGAAGGACAAAAAAGCTAACAGTTTTCGTTCTAACGAACGCAACTAACTTATTCGGGACCGATTGGATTCAGGAATTTGAATGATAGGACTCAGCAATGAGTGATTTTTGTCACAAAGTCGAAAACCTAACGGCCGAAGCCGACAAACTCAAAATGGATCTCAAAAAATATTTCCCAAGTGTTTTATCCGAAAAGCTTGGATGCTGCACAAAAATAAAGACGAGATTCGAATTGCTGGACAAAGCAAAACTATATTCCAAAAACCACAGAGTGTACCATTCGCTTCAAGGTGAAAAACTGAAAAAGAATTGGAAAGACTAGTTAACACTGGAATTTTAACCCCAATTAACTATAGTGAGTGGGCAGCCCCCAAAGTATACATGAAAAGAAAATCTAAAGAGATAAGGGACTTTTCGACCAGATTGAATGCGGCGCTCAAGGGGCATCAACCCAGACGAAATATTTGCTAAGTTAAATTGCAGAAAGTTTTTTTTTCCAAAATAGTCTTAAGCGAGATGTACCTACAAATACCAGTAGAGGAAGATAGCTCGAAACGTTTGTGTATCTTAACGCACAAATGACTTCATAAATTCAATAGATTAGCATTTGGTATAAAATTAGCACCTGAAATTTTCCAACAGGTAATCCATACTTTGCTAAGCGGTTTGAATCTTTCAATAAACTATGTGGACGATATTCTTATGCGTAGTCAAAATGTTGAACAACATAGAGATCGTGTATTTCAAGTGTTTGACAGAATAAAAGAATACGGCTTCACATTGAAGGAAGCAAAATGTGAATTTTTTGGGAAGAAATTAAATACCTGGTTCATATAATAGAAACCCGATTCAGACAGGTCCACAGCAAGAAAAGACATGCCAGAACTTCACAATGTAACTACATTGCAGAGTTTTTTTAGGGCTCAGGACCTATTATCAAACGTTCATTAAGAACATGCATTAATTGCGTGCGCCATTGAATTTACGATTAAAAAAGGACAAAAAATGGAACTGGACGCCTGAGTGCCAGACAGTGTTTAAGAAATTAAAATATGTATTAACGTCAGATTTATCCCTGACTCATTTCAATCCGTAACAAGAGATTATTGTTGCAACTGACGCAAGTTCTTATGGGATTGGGGCGTGCATTCTCCACAAGATGCCTGATGAGTCCACTATTGATCAAGAACTTTACTTTCTGCTGAGAAGAATTACTCCCAAATCGAAAACAAAAGCCCTGGGAATCATATTTGGTGTTACAAAATTCCACTGATTTCTATACGGTCGTAAATTTAAATTGCAAACTGACCATAAGCTGCTAATAACCATCTTTGGCTCTAAAATGGTCTGCCAACTTATACAGTCAACCGACTTCAAAGATGGGGGGGGGGGGACTATTCTACTGAATTACGATTTCAGTATGGAATTTCTTAATATCAAACATAATAAAGCTCTGATCATCGACCCCTGAAGCAATCCCACATTAATATTATGCAGATTTGATATGCATTCATCACAGACAACCTGAAGTTATCTCTTCTCCAGGAAGGATGCAATTATACTGAGCATTCTTCGAATAATACTGTTTAATATAAATTTCATTAGAAGCATTTCATGTCAGACCTTAGCAAAGGCTTTGGATATATCAAGGGTTACCGACCAACCTTCCTCTACCTTATTATTTACATGGTATATGCAATCAACTATGACTACTACTAAATATCTGTAATAGAACGAGCTTGCCTACATAAATAATGTGGAGAATTGAGAAACAAGATGTTCACATTAGATTTAAACTTTTGCAGATTAGTACAGTCCGGGAAGCAGAAAATAGGAAAAGAATTCCAAAGTCTACAGACTATGGGAAGAAAAAAGTAGACATTTATTTGACATCTACCAGAGTTCAATAGAAAAGGATTTGGATTTAACCCGGCATATTAGTCAGGAATATGTACATTTAAGAGGCAAAAGTACTATGGATTCGTCAGAGAACTTTCCATTAAAATACTTGTAAAATAAGCACAGAGATGTTGGAGCTTGTAGATAGTTTGGGACCTATAAGATTTGAGACTATTTTTAGACTGACTAAAAGTGAGAGATTAGTGGTAGATACATCAGCCAAGATGTGGCAACAATAATCTATGCATATACGAATTGTAGCTTTGTAAAGATATGTTTTCTGATGTAAGTTTGCAATGCTAAATAAAAATAAAATGACATCCAAAATAAAATATCGATCAAACCAACAGCCACCCAAATAAAACCTATTTGTGTCTTCCTTTGAAGCCTAAATTCAAAAATATCTGTCGGTAAAGAGAGGGTGATTTGCTGTTGATATTTCACTCATACAAAGATATCTAGCATCAATTTATTTTTGTCTATATGTACTTGAGTTATAGAGGATGAATTTGTAGAATGCATGCATCCTTTGTGTAACAGCAACTGCACATTTTAATATTAATCAAGAGAAAGTGGAGTTTGTTATGTTACTTCCATGTGGGGACATGTGCTTCAATGCTTTGTACCATTAAGTTTCATCATTAGCACACTGTTCATCAGCGAGAGAAAAGATATTAGTCAATAAGGCACCTTGAAGTTTTTTCTAACAGATTCCCAATCAGCCTCTTCATAATATCTTGTTATTTTTAGCAACGCCTTCTCAACTTTGGCTCAGGAATTAAGAGGGATGACTACCTAGATCACAAGGTGATCTCCATTCCTAAGCATATTATGGGCAATTGTCACACAATCCTCGGGTACTGTATTTATAAATAGGTCTATTAACATAGCTTGCTTATCTTCATGTTTGTGAAATCGAGTTGAAAATGTGACTGTTTGTGTAAGGAAATGAGCTATATGGAAATTGTCAGTGCAACATTGTGTTGTGTCTTAGTAATTCGAGAAGCCAGGCCTATTACTGAAGTAAACATTAAAAACATCAAACACATATACTCGAGTATTAATATTTAAGGAGAGTGCTGTATCTATACAAGTAACTAACAAAGTGTTGAAAGGCTAGTCTAACACACATGACGGCTTGATCATCTGATTCTAGTCAAAAAGAGGGTGTTACGAATATAGACTCAAAGTCTGTGCATATATGCGTCTGAATTCTTACAGCAGATGAGTATTCTGTCATGATAAAACAAAGGAAATTGATGATTGGTTTCACATAATGTGACAAGACCTGAGAAAAGAGAAAGAAATTGAGAATAAGGAGACGGGATTGTCTTAGTCAGAAAATAATATCAAGTTCTGGATGCGTCTGATGAGTCCCTGATTTTATAGCACTGTACCTAGATAATAGACAATGAAGGAGTGTAGAAGTGAGATGATATGCATAGCCTACTTACTCTTTAAGGAATTAGGTTTGCCAACCAGATTTGTTCAATGTCACTGATTGTCAAAGGATCTCTTCCCCTAAGTGTTTATATCATTTGTTTTTCTCTTAGATGGATGACCTGAAAAGATCTATGGGTCCATGATTCTAAGAGGGTTAACGATGAATGTAGACGGTAGACCAGGCAATTCTACGGTCACATATGGCTGGATTAAATAATAAGTATCTTACTTTTGCTCCTTTCTAAAGAAATAAGCATAAATTTGAAGTTATATTCTAATAATAAGTCGAAATATAAAGCATGGGAAGAAAAGCAATTTGGTTTTAGTAATTAATACGTGTTAAATGAAGTATAGTTAAATAATAAATAAATTAATACATGTTAAATGAAGTATAGTTAAATAATAAATAAATTAATACGTGTTAAATGAAGTATAGTTAAATAATAAATAAATTAATACGTGTTAAATGAAGTATAGTTAAATAATAAATAAATTAATACATGTTAAATGAAGTATAGTTAAATAATAAATAAATTAATACGTGTTAAATGAAGTATAGTTAAATAATAAATAAATTAATACATGTTAAATGAAGTATAGTTAAATAATAAATAAATTAATACGTGTTAAATGAAGTATAGTTAAATAATAAATAAATTAATACGTGTTAAATGAAGTATAGTTAAATAATAAATAAATACGTGTTAAATGAAGTATAGTTAAATAATAAATAAATTAATACGTGTTAAATGAAGTATAGTTAAATAATAAATAAATTAATACATGTTAAATGAAGTATAGTTAAATAATAAAAAGGAAACACTAAACATTTCATTAAAATTAGTTGATCTCTTGAATTTTTTGAATTTGGGGGGAATTTTAAAACACAGGAATGAGGTTTAAATATGTCAACGTTTTGGAGATTGACCATTCATTTGCTTGTAATCCTTAGGAAAATGGCCGTGTACTTGGTAGAAGAACAATAAAAATGAATGTGGTAACATTGACATTTTTAAACGAATGTCGTCAGCGCATCATGATGATCATCAATGCAATTCTGGTCATTTTTGCTGTCATTGTCAGTTTAAAGTTACCTCTTTTTCTACAGCATTCTTTACTAAAAACTAAAATATTTTCTTATAAACACTAAAATTTATTTATTGTTGTGTGTGATGTTTTATGTAACACCTACCATCTCTGAAGCATTTCCTTTTCTTTTTTAAATATTTATGGGTCTTTAGTGTTTCGATTAGCATACATTAATAATAGGTATGATACTAACTTTCGACACTTATAACAGAAATACAAGTAAAAACTAGGAAAATGAAATTAATTCATCGTAATTTTTACTCTATATTAAAGAAGAAGGATCAGGGTTCTTTATTCTTTATTCAATAAAAAAATGATTAAAACAGACGAAATTTGATTTGAACGTCACAAAATAATCAAACATTAAAAAATGAGAAATTAACATGGCGTCGCAGATATTCAAAAACACAGGTCTAATGAAACTTTAAAAATATAGGAAAAATAACTAATTACAAATACATATATTTTTTTAAAGATTTTGTTCAATCATTATTCAAGTGAAATATAACAGTAAAAACCTTAACTGTGGCTTGAAATATTATGAAAAAGACATATATAGAGAGGATATCCAGAAAAGAATCATATTTTAAGCAGATGACCACTAAAATAATTAACTTCCGGTTTGAAATGCTATCCATTAACTGAGAAAACTGTTAAATAGTAAAAAAAAAGTATTTTTTTAAATAGTAAAACTTAAATAATTGTAATATATTTTCCAAATTCTATTTTCCCCAAAAATCGATTAAAAAATCCTATAAAAAAAATGATGAAATAAATATATTTTATTTCATCATTTCAAAAAAAAAAAAAACTATGACGGGAATTTTACCCCACCACAAACAAACAAACAAACAAAAAACAATGATAATATCGCGTTAGAATGGGGAGCAAAATATGAGGGTTTTTTGTTTTTTGCATATTATTTTCTTTCAATTCATATTTTTAAAGTGAGTCTGTAAAAAACAATTTAACGAAATTTATCAGTTATATATTATTTCATTTTTTTAAAAGAATGTTAAAAATCGTGTTTTCATTGTTTACGTCAAAATATGCAGAAATAACATGCAATTCCAATTTTCCCGTTTTATCTTTTGGGGTGAATTTTTAACAAATTCACCGGTTTTATAGAAAATAAAATATTTTTTGGAAACTTTCTTCTTGAAAATACTGCAAAAATTACAATGAACCAAATTTATTTTTAAAAGTTTTTACTGTTATTATTTATGGGGGGGGGGTCAAAAATTTTTCCCCTTTATTATGGCCATACCAACATTAATAACAACACCACGAATTTGCGACGTTTTCAATAAGCACTAAAAAAAAAAAAAAAAAAAACTTTAAAACCACCAAAAATATTACACGATTGGAAAGAATTCTATAATCTTACTATTCTCCGTTTACATGCAAATATTGAATGTTGACTTATTTTTATATCAAAACAAAAGGGAAATATAATTGTTTGTACGCGCCCCAGTAATAAAAAAGAACGACCCTCTTGCACTTGTAAATGGAAATTAGGAAGATAAAAAAAGGAACAGCAGTTGTTTAACACCGGTTGAAAGAATGTAATTTGATTATATTGAGAAATTATGACGTCATAACTATGAACTATTGATGAAATAAAAATCAATTAACTTTAAGAAATACTTACTTTTTTGTACTGCAATCTGCTTTCGACAAAGAAACGGTTATAAGAAAAACGAGATGAACTTGACGCATGGAAGTCGTCTTTTAAGATGGTGACCGGAAAAGCAAGTTCGCAGAAAATGGAAAAAAATTATTTTTATTTGTTGTAATTTAAAGTTTCGTTTTATTTTTTGTTATTATGTGTTAAATTAAAAAATGTCATTTTATTTTTTTTCAAAATATATTAATTCTTTTTGTTTATATTTTTGTTAAAGTAAAAGTTTCTATGGCACGTGATTTTGCACACGTTCCTTTTTAAAAGGGCTGTTTTTTTTTCTTCTTCAACATTTCGTTACTAACAATTCTTGCGTTTACTGCTGCTGCTGCCTGCTCTTTACTATTTGCTCTTACATTTATTATTGGCTGTGAAATTAGTTCCGTAAAGCCTAGTAAAGCGGTTTTGCTCTGTCTTTCGTTCTATGATATAACACCACAATTTACCGAACTAATTTTTTTTTTTTTTTTACCTTATGGAGAAGATAATTTGCCTGGATAAATTTGATGTTTCCTCGGCACACCCTCAGGCCAACAAGCTTTGGAAATTATGGTTCCGCAACTTTAATTACTACTTATCAACTATTGCTTCGTTAAACCCTGATAAGCTAGAAGTTCTCTATTTAAACATCGGTCCCTCTGTTGCTGACGTTATCGAAGGTTGCTCTGGTTTTGAACATGCCGTGGAATTATTGAAAGGCATTTACGACAAGTCTCCAAGCATTATTCACGCTAGATATCTGCTTTCCATGCGTTTGCAACAAGAAAGCGAGTCTGTCGACCAATACCTTCAAGCCTTGAATCGACTTGCCGCTGACTGTTGTTTTAAAGACGTAACAGCCACCATTTACTGGGATGAATCTGTCTGTGATGTATTCATTCGTGGTCTCCGGTCCTCATTGATACGTGCTAGGTTCCTTGAACAGAAGCTACTTAATGTGCTAGGGCTTTAGAACAAGCTCACTTTCGTGCGGAATCGTATGCCTCCCAGATTGGAGCAGTCGGTATTACTTCTACTACGGGAACTAAAAATGTGCTGACCGATTCTGCCGAGGAGGCCACTTGTATTTCTAAAAATTCTGTTCCAACTGATTCTCGAATGGAGTGCGACTCTGTACAGTTCTCTGCTGCCCTTCCTGTTCGTGGCAAGTGCTGCAACTGTGGAGGGCGACGTCACCTTAAGGATGACCACGTGGTGATAGTTACCCTACTATCACCGAAACTCTGGAGTTTTATTTTCTCTTTTTTCTTTCCTAACCCGAGCCGCACGATTCATAAGGTAAAGTTCTTTACTTTTAACCACACGCCCTCTTGATCTCTAAGATCAATAATTAGTATCATAGTCTGCCATCCACTGTACCTTTTCCCCAGCGAGTCGTGCAACGAGAATTGGGTGGTTTCACCCACACCTCTTTATAGGAAAAAGTAGACCGGTGCGGCACTGAATTTTCGTTTTGACCAGCCTTCGGCGTCATATTGTACCAAAAAAAACCCTACTTCTTGGGGCGAAATCTGGCTTCTTGATGCCACAGCTTTTATAGTGCGATGGTGCCTCTCTATAATTCCATTTCCACGTGGACGGTATGCAGCTCTAAAATATAGCCCCACATTCCACTTCGCACATAAGTCTCTAAAAACTTCCGAGCGGAAAGAAGTACCATTATCCACGAAGACCTCTTCTACTGCCCCCCTTTCCATAAAAACCTCCTCGACAACTCGCTTTACCTCTTCTGCTGTTTCATTCTTGATTTTCCGCCATATCGCTACTCTCCCAGGCCCACAATCAATCATAGTTACATGCGGTTCATGTTGATAATGTGTGATGCCAATGGCGAATCTTTGCCAATTCTCTTCAACATGCAGTTCGCCTTTTTCATGTCTAGCCGGTGCAAGGTCGATTGATTGGCATTCCCTACATTGTTCCGCCACCTTTTGGACGTCTTGCATTGTGACGTGCGGGTTTACTTTTCTTGCCAGGTAAAGTGTCCGTTCCTTTCTAAAATGATGCAGGTTATGCAGTTCTTTTTAATTCTCTACTGCACAACATGCTGGAGCCCCGTCTCTTTTCTTGTGTTGCCAGGCTTTCTTGACTCTTGTCAGCCCATCTGCTTTATTTTTTGTGACAGAACTAAGGTAATAGTTACCTTTAGTTCGAATTCTCGAACCAAGTCTCCCAGCGCTCCAAGTCTACGCTTGATAAGCCTCTCCGCTGCTCCTTTTGTTTTGATCCGCTTATCACCAGACAGCTCTGATTTAATCCACGACACCACTGTTGCAGAGTCTGTTTTAACGTTCACTATCTGTAGCCCCCATTTTAGAGCCAGATTGATGCCTTTCATCACAGCATCGAGTTCCGCAACATTGATATGGGCGCAATCATCCTTTTTGCATAGCCAAGCAGCATCTTCAACAGCCACTTCTCCTATTTCCAATAATACCCCTAATGATACACTGCTAGCATCAGTCCTATCACCCATTTATGCCCCTCCTTTACATGCCATTCTCCTCTCACAGGGTCCATTTTTCACTTCTCCAATGACTTCTTGTATCATGCGAAGTACTTCTTGATCAACTGCATCTTCCCAACTGTTTGTCCCAGTCTGCCTTTTAATAAAACTGCACGCAGTTCGCAGCCATCCAGCTATTTGGTAGTGGCCAACCAGCTTTCCACATATAGAGAAAAGCTCTCTTGGCTAGGTCAACCTTGGCTTCAGGGATCTCATTTCCTCGCACACACATCAATTTTCCTGCCTTATTGTTCTGTAGTCGAAATCCTAAAGCCATTCCGTTTTCCAGTGATTCAGGCGGTTTTGTCGTCAGTTCATAGACTTTGATATGCTCTCTCCCCCTTTCCGCAATCACCTCTGTTTCCTCCACTAGTATATCCTCGATGTAAGAGCAGGTGTCTCTCTTCACTGCATCGTCTTTGGCCAACACTGTCTTAAGAACTGCTGTCATTATCTTTGGTGCGGAGTTCAGACCAAATCCTAATCTGGTCAGACAATAAACTTGACCTTTGTACTCTACCAATTGATATTTCCACAATTTCTCATCCACATGAAGTTGGAGGTAGGCTGACTGCAGGTCCACAATTTTAGTTGCCTGTTTCTTCCTCCTCCATTTCCTTACGACTTCTCCACACACGTTGATTCCGTCCTTTGTTTGGCAAGCGACAAACTTGTTCAGCTCAATGAAATCCAACACTTTCTTCTTAATAGGTTGAACCACAGCCATGAGTAGCAAAATTCATTCAACTTTCCCTGGCCACGGCATTAATATTCCTTCATCTATCCATCTTTCAACTTCTTTTTAAAAGTGTGGCTCCGCAGCTCCTTTCAGTGTGCTTTTGTAGCAGCTGACCCGATTCGTCAATACAGGTTGCTCCGCAGTCCATCGCCATTCTCCCATCCATTTTTCACCATCGAAGCAGGCTCGAAAGTCATTATTCTCAATCAGACATGGTTGGGTTTTCGACGGCTTGTTGGTATCACCCCTGGTTACACTTTCTGTTATTCCCGGTGCACTCTGATTGCCAAATTTCACCTGGCCTTTAACAATAGTAGCTCCTCCCAGTCGGTCTATCGCGTCCAGGCCCAGCACCATATCAATTCCTGCAACCAGTCTATCCAGCACGATCACTCTTAGTCGCAATGGCATATTCCTTACTACAATCTCTGTATCGGTCTCTCCACAGCATTCCACTTCTCTGCCATCTACCGCTCTAACGTTGCTGGTTCCATTCCAAGAGTTGGTGACGCTTGTAGTAATAAGTGTTGTTGTACATCCAGTATCAACAAGAGCTCTAGCCCTCTTTCCATTGATTGTGATCACTAACTGTGGCAACACACTCTCATACGCCTGTTCAGTATAAAAGGGGTAAGTACTGGCACAATAGCACCCCTTTACTCGTTTCCCGGAAGCAAAAGGCAATTCCTGCTAATGTGCCCTACTTGGCCACACCGAAAACAGATAATGTCTGACCGTGGCTCCCGACAGTCTCTCATCAGGTGTGGTCCTTGACATCAAAAGCATTTACCGGTAAATCTACGGCCTTGCTTCATCACTGGTCGCTCCTTTCTGCTTGCCACAGCAGCCACGACTGCCCCCAGCTCACCGGGCTGTTTCGCCAAAACTCTAGCATGCCTTAGAATCTCCTCCACCTCCATGGTTTCAATATCAGTAAGTCGTTGCAGTTCCATGGAGATGCGATCAGGGAAACCAGTTACAAGTGCCAGCTTTACAATCTTCTCAGCCTGCGTCCCCCATATCCAGCCAATCCTGCTAGTCGCCTTATCTCTGCCACGTACACGTCCACCGACTCCCCAGTCCAGGTGACTCTTTGATCTTGTTGTAAGCCTCAAACGCGCTCTCGGAAAATGCGGTCTTTAACCGGTTTTCGAGCTGGAACTTGTTTGCGGAAGGAACATTTCTCTCCTCTCACCGTTTTCACTGCTTGAGCAAAAGCACGGTCGTCTATCCATCTGAGTTCGGTCTTTTATTCCTCTCAAATCTCGGGAATTCTCGCGGTTAGTCTCGCCCTCTTTCCCATAAAAGCACCAACGTCTAATGCTTCTCTTTTCCTCTCCCAGCCCCTGTGTGTTGACAACAAACAAAGACTTTCTGTCTTTTGGAGGTGAGTACATTAGAAGAATTAATACTACAGGGAAAAGTAAGCTTAAAAATGGAGAAGGAAAGAGGGTAGCAGTAGCTCATACAAACTTTTATCAGGTAACATTTGACTACATTTGAATTTCTTTGAAGTATGAACTTCAAAAAATTGTATTTGCCCTTTTTCCAATTATTTTAATTTCTATTTGATAATTATTGAAGTTATTTAAATTCACATGATTTTTAAGAGTTCGTAATACTTTTAGGAGTTTGGCTTTTAAAATCTTAAACTCATTATTTTTAAATTCATAGAATAAAGATAATTCTTTTAGTTTTTCAACTTGTTCACGTTGGCCGAAGTTTAACCTTTCGTGCTGGGTGAGTTCATTTCTACTCATTTTATCGTTCTGTACTATTTTGTTTTCATCTTGACTTGTTATGGTTTTAAACGTTTCGGTGTGTAGTGTCTTGCCTTTTTAATATCGTTTCTTACACCATATTGTCTTTGTAATCTTGAAAAACATCGACTTTATATTGCAACCAACATAACGATTGCCTGATGATTTCATATAAAGAAGAAAATGACGTCAGATGATGTTACTCTAAGTTTTTAGTCGAATACAACAATTGCAAATACAAGAAACACATTTTTCGACTGTTTCTCGGTTGTTATAAAAATCAAGAAAGAAAAAAAAGATGTAGAGTTTGAGTTTTGTAAAGATATTATTGTCAATACCAACAATGGAGGGCGTTGAGCTCCTTTCTAAAATCTAGACGCGCAGGCTACATGCATTCCCCGATCTTTTGACATGTATCAGTTTTTAAGTGTTGGGTAGAATTCGCAGGTAATAATAATTACTTAACAGAAATGGTGACACCAATTATTTTACATCAAGTCTAACTAAAAAAGCGTCAGAGTTTTTCAGAGTAATCTAAGCCTCTAAATGAAGCTGGACATTATCTTTATGCAACTCAATGAAACACAACAGAAATATCGTAAATGATTCATGAAAACATTTCCTTAAAAGATATTAACCTTTGTAGATTGGAAATCATAGAAAATTATAAACAAATGATTAAAAATTGAAATGTGTAATTCATTTGTGATCATAAAAAAATGATAGATTCGTAAATTTTTATTTTTCAGAAACTTTAAATTAAAATTGGGTAAATTTTGTATTTTATTATTAACGATATCAAATATTTTAAATATGAATATTTATTATGCAAGACAACATGTAAGTCGTTATGCAGAATAATTTATCGGGCATTGTGCAATAATTCCGATAAAACAAACCTAAATTTTTATGGCGTGCTTATATAAATGTAAAACAGATTTATTAAAAATGCTCGCATGCTCGTGGAAATATTTAAGATGATATAGCAGAATACTTGGACATTTATATAAATATAACTAAGAACCAAATTAACAACCATAGTTTTAGTCAAAATACCAATATACCAAACTTGTCTGTCCGACAGCAACGGGGTCCATGAAAACGATTTAACAACCAACCTATAATTGTTTGTTCACGAAAACTAATATCTTGTTTAAATTAACTTTTATTTATATTGCTGGAGATGAAGCATCTCTTCGGTTGGCAGACATTAACCCGCTTTTTATAAACTCCAACTGAATTATTTCAGTTTATTCAAACCGTCCTCTTGTGCGAAATATTTTATATATCTCCTGCACATTTTCACCAGGTTTGTTTTTAAATCGTTTTCATTGGCCCCGTTGCTGTCGGACAGACAAGTTTGGTATATTGATATTTTGACTTAAACTAGGGTTGCTACTTTACCCGTATTATGCTATAAAACCATATCCAGTGTCTGACTGCATGTGAATGTTTAAATTATTTGTAAAAACGTGTCATCAGAGTGTCTCTTCATGTGCCTTCTTAAACCTTCTTTTGCTGAAAAAGTTGAGGGGCACACTTCACAAACAAAAGGGTTTTCATGCTTGCGTGTCTGCAGGTGACTCGTTAAACGATATTTTCTTGCAAACGCAGCGTGGCACACTTCACAAACAAAAGGTTTTTCGCCGGTGTGTGTCCGTATGTGCTGTTGTAAATTGGATTTCTCTGAAAATGCAATATGGCACACTTCACAAACAAAAGGTTTTTCGCCAGTGTGTGTTCGCATGTGACTGTCTAAAGACTGTTTATGTGAAAATAAAGAGGGACATCTGTCACAAAGATAAGGTTTTTCGCCGCTGTGTATCCGTATGTGCTTTTGTAAATTGGATTTCTCTGAAAATGCAGCGTGGCACACTTCACAAACAAAAGGTTTTTCGCCAGTGTGTGTTCGCATGTGACTATCTAAAGAGCATTTATGTGAAAATACAGAGGGACATCTGTCACAATGATAAGGTTTTTCACCTGTGTGTATCCGTCTGTGTCTCGTTAAATTATATTTTTTTGCAAACGAAGAATGACAAAATTCACAAACAAAAGGTTTGTCAAGGAGCGAACTTGAATGCCTACTCTCAACTGTGTGTGTCATCTTATGGATTATCAAATGGGATTGCTTTGAAAATGATAAATTGCACATTTTACATGAAAAAGGATTTACGCCAGTGTTTGTCGGCTTGTGCATATTTTAAATATATTTTTCTGGATAATTGAAATTATACACTTTACAAAATGGGCTTTTTCTTGTATTTGTTGGCGTGTGACAAATATTTAGAATCAAGAGGTGTACACCTTTGAAGCGTAAAATTCTATCGAGGTTTTCTTTTATTTTGTAAATGAACTTGTTCAGAAAAATATTTTTCTCCTTAAAACTAAGAGACCGTTTTGTTCCGTATGTATTTTAAAAACAATCCTTTGTTGTTCATCCATGGACCTGTGAATAAATAGAAGTTTTGTTGATGAAATATATTATACATGTTTCTCATTATCTTTCAACATTTATAAAACGTAGTCATTAAAAAACTGATTTCAATAATTTTACAAATTTGTAAAAAAAGTAAATTTTGTAGGTTTTTGGAAGTTATGTTTTAAATCAAATTAATTTTATTTGAATATATTTTAGTACAATTTCTCACTTTTCAAAAGCAGAATAAATATAACTCATCGAAAACGGTATTTACTTTTACTCTTTTTATATTGTGATTTCATAAAAAAATAAAACATTTTTCAATTTGATTTGATATGAATTGTTTTTAATAACAAATGATTTGAAAATTAAGTAATGTAAAAAATAATCAGGTGTAAGTGGATTAAGAAACTATGTTGTTTGCATATGGATTTTGCACATGTCTTATGAAAAGCTAGAAGTTTATATATATATATATATATATATATATATATATATATATATATAGAATATATATATATATATATATATATATATATTCTAAGGGCTTATTTAATAAATATTAATCCGTTATTTAATAAATACTAAACGAATGCAATATCTAACTCATCTATTAGTGTATATCCTAACTTATTTCATAAATGCAAAACGACTGCTATATCTACCTCATCTATTAATGTATATCCTAACTTATTTCATAAATACTAAACGAATTTAATGTCTTGCCTGACTTATTTCGTAATCTTCTCTATATAAATAAAATGAACTCATTTTTTCCCGTCTGATTTTGACATTAATAGGATTAAAAATCAAGATATTTCATGCAAATATAATATGCACAAACGACAGAACAATATCTGAGGTGTGTTATAGGCTTATTATTTCTCAAATTCCTCGATAATCTTAGATTTCTATACTTTTTCTGCTGAGAAGTCACGGCCAAAATCGGTTAAGATCAATGGAAGTGGTAAAATATTTTCTCTCTAATAAATTCCTCCTCCCCCTGCCACCACTTAACACCGTTTGGGGATCATTCACACGGAACAGTTGAGAAGAGAACACCGGTTTGGCTTCGTAGTTCTTTCATGTGAAGTTATTTAAAATCACTAAACTAAGCTGCAGTGCTCTGTGGCGTAGTGGTTAGCGTGCTGGACAATTCACATTATATTTTCACGTTCGCGCCGACCTACCGTAGTCGTTTTTTTTTTTTTTTTTTTTTTTTTTTTCCTAAACAACTGGAATGGACTTTTCTTGGTGGCCGAACTGTTAACGTTGCAGATGTTTTTTTTTGTTTTTGTTTTTTTTCACACTTTATTTTCCTACTTTTACTCATGACTCCGGGTTTGATCCTTCCTACTTACCTACCATAACATTTTTAACCCCCCCCCGTCCCGGAAACAAACACTCGGGCAACGCCGGGTACCCCCGCTAGTTATGAATAAGTTTAAACCCAACAAGTGAAAGTTGCTTCATTCTGATTGATAATCGTTGCAAAACAAAAGAAATGATTGCATGAACTTTCAAGTTAGCATGTCCCAACAGCAGATTGGAAATAACTGATAATCATGCACAAGAATTAATTTCGTAGTTAAAAGAAATTTGTTTTAATCGATAAATTCATACAAACGTTACATTTTCTGTTATTAGTTATCATCTACTTTGAAAATTAGATTTTTAATTTGCAGAAAAATAAGTGATGCAATACATGAAGAATATATTAACATTGTAAAATGAAAGAAAAAATATATTCATTTAAAAGCAGATGATTACTATTAACTACGTTCCTCAGTTCTTTTTAAAGATGATTACGTGTTAAAACCTTGTATAATTATTTTAATATTAAGACGAAGATATCCGTTTCGCATGTGAACATAACGTTAAATTACCACATTTTTTCGGTTGAATGTCAAAGCAAATAGTGATGTGTGTGCATTTATCAAGAATTTACTTTTAAGAGATTAATTTCGTGTAAGTTTCTTGGGGTTCGGTAGAAAGACAATCGCACTTTTATATTACTACAATCCCTTAGTTTTGTTGTAGTCAAATAAAATACGTCTCTTAACCCAAGTTAGAACATCGCCTCCATATTTAAAAATAAGTACACGTATTTACTGTTTTAAGTAAAGAAAATAAATTCTGACGAACTAAACTTCATCATCCGTATGTTTTAAATAAAACAGAGATTAATACAAACACAATACAATTAACGAAGTTGTAAAATTAATTCATCTTGTAAATTTTTGTAACGAAACAATTATTTTAAATATTATATTTAGTTAAAAAATATAACCGAAAATTCACTTTTTTTTTTTGCAAAATAAAAACCGACATGTTTAACCATTAATGCAAACTAATCCAATCCTAATTTTAGTTATTAATTATGAACTTAATAATAGTAAATTTAATTGAATTACCGAGCCTGGTGTTTTTACAGCAATATAATTCTTATTTTTAATTTTTTTCTACCGAGAAAGTTACATGGACACAAAATAAACAGTAGAAAAGGCTACAGTATATATTTAAAAAAAAAAGAATAAAGAAACGCTATTATTTTGGGGTTATTCTTGTTCATATGTAAAATTAAGGGAAAGAGGCTACCCCTTTTCCGAATCTAGAGGAAAAAAATCAATTTTTTTCTTCATGAGAACGGATTAATTGGTAAAAAGCTAACAGTTGTGTGATTGTTTAAATGACGATATAACGACGTTCAGAAACTGTTTTAAAATTCATTTTTTTTAATCAATTCAATATTTTGAAATTTTTTTTACTCAAAACGAGAATATTGGAGCAATTTGCTAAATCGTTATGAAACTTTTTTTTTTTTAAATTACTTACTCTCTATAATTTCGATCTGGGATGGTGGTTGCCATTCACAGTCACACTAAAGGTTAGTTGTAAAGCAAGTCCTTTTCAATCTTTAATTTAATCCCTACCAGCAGTTCAACCCGGCTTTGCTCGGACCCTATGTATCGTTCATAACTTATGCGCATATGTATATATAAATATATTAAAAGGTTCGACTCGTGCCCAGATAACCTACATCTAAGATTTCAAATGTTTACACTCAAAATAGGCTGAATAGTTTGCTAGAGACCGTAAACGTAAAATCTTTGGAATTTTCGCCCCTTGGCAGCCACATTTCGACAAAAAAAAAAAAAACGATTAAAAAGTTTGCGTTACGTCTGAATACCCTTTATGTAAATTTTCAAATGTTTAGACAAAAAATTGGGTAATTTGGTAGAAAGCACAGAGGTCAAATTTTAAAACTTTGACCCGAATCATGACCCCTTCCCATTTGTTTTGGGCTCAAATCAAATTAAAAAGTTTAATCAATGTTTAAGTAACCTATATCTAAAATTTCCAGTTACGGAGCAGTTTGGTAGAGTTTTTAAAGATCAAATTCCTGAACGTTTACCCCTTGACAGCCAAATTTCTGGAGTTTCAATCCTTATTACTAGCGTCGTTCCAACGGAAAAAAAACCCTTCTGTTTTTTAACTAACATTTTTTAAAACGCTATGAAGACAAGCTTGGTTGCATTAAAACAAATATTTTGTGTTCAAAACTTTTCTTCATAGTCACTACCATTGGAAATGCATTTTCCCAGTAATTTAATAACGCATTTCTGCTTACGGCGCACGTATCTCCCATGATTTGTTTTTTTAGAGTTTCACACCGTCAATATCTGCAACAAAGATAAAACTTTCATGTAATGAATGCACGAGTTCAGTCATCATAAAACAATTTGCAATACCCCTCCGATCCATTTGGGATGAATAAAAATAGGAGGCATTACATTTAGAACATTTCTTGTATAAGCGATATTAAGAATAACACAAAAGTAGCATTTCAACCCGGTGATGGCTGATGGAATAAGGAAAATCTACATTCGTAATTAGATAAAATGATCAGCCTGAAATCCTTGTATTTTTTTCTTTAGAGTTCCCTTATTAATCCCCCCGCCTATTCCAAAAGATTTACTTGAATAAGGTCGGAGGTTAAATCGGCCTAAACATCGTGAATATAATAACCAAGATGAGAAAATAATTCAAATGATCTGAATAACTAGTGTTTGTTAAAGTGAATTCATTTTCTTTTTAAATTCTCGTCGTAATTTTTTTCTCTATTGAAATTTTGTTCATTTTAGGTTTAAATTTGGATTGCAATAATATTAATGTGTGTTGAGTTTGTGGAACAATTTCTAACTAAGGTAGCCTAGGTGTTAAGTAATACAAAAGCCCGCAATGAAAAAACACCAAAAGGATTAAATAAAATAGATTTGAACTAAGCTAAGACACTTATTTCAATTAATTTTTTTGAATAAAATTAAATTATTACATAGTACATATAACAGAGTTATAAAAAGATTAAATGAATTTTATGTTACAAACAAATTAAAGGTAAAATAAATCATACATTTTATTAGTACGACGCCATTTGCATTTTCGAATTTAAATGAAATAATATAAAATTTTAAATAAAATAGTATTCGTTTGTGGTTTGTTCACCGTCATTTGTAGGGCCGGTTTGAATGACAATAGCCGGTTTGGACCTTGCACAACGCCAGCGGGCCAAGATTAAAGTGTAGTATCTGTTTTGATGCTATACTTCAATTCTTTTGTTGTCCGTGGAGGATTAATCCTTCATGACTGAGACAATTTTTAATTTTTCTCCCTTTTCGCCACATTAAAAACGACCTTAATGTCTAACTCTGCCCTCGTAGGGAGGCAAAGTAAAAAACAATTATAATCAGTAGTTAAAAGTTAGGCCATAGCAAAGGAAAACAAAAAGTTTTTTTTTGTTACTTTCACATTTTAAATTACGATTTATATAGGTTTTTGGGTATGCTGAAAATGAATATCGCATTCAAATATTTCATAAACAAATAGTTTTCCGGATATCAATAAATAATGTAATACCTTATGTTTTAAGTAGTGGCCATTGTAGTATATTTTGGCGCATGCTTCTGCTTACAACAATGGCATCCACTTATAACATAAGGAATTACATTGCTTAATATCCAGAACATTTAAATGCGATATTTGTTTCAGCATACCCGTAAATCTGTAACAGTTGTCAGTTTAAAGTTGATTATTAAGGTGGAAAATAAATAAAAATTTACGGAAACAATGTATATGAATACACACACGGGTATTCAAATAAAAATGGGGGGGGGGAATCAACGATGGCGATTTATTAGTTCATTTGACAGTGATTCAATTACTGAACAAATCATACAACTAGAGAAATAATTGTGTTATTTTATATCAACCGACTTATTAAATTTTTGGGTGAATAAGTTAGAGACAAGTATAATACATAACTTATTTAGAAGATGGTCAACCGCATGCCGACCAGATAAAGTTTGAATGACATGTAACGATTTTATATGGAACAAGGATTTTGTTTGATTTATTCAGAAGTACCACCAGTCAGATATTGATATAAGGGGACTTTTTACTCCCTTCCCAGAAGCACACAAATTATCTTCATTCATAAAATTAAATTCTGATTTATGTCTTAAAACCATTTCATCAATTCATTAATTACGTGTCTTTTTTTTTTTTAATTCGTAAGAAATTCAAATTCAAAGTTAAATTAAAAAGGAAATTATTTTGAAAGTTTGCATTTAATAGTTTTGCTATAAAGTCATTGCAGAGTGTTAAATTATTTTTATTCGGTTTTATTATTATAAAAGATAATTAATATTTTATGAGAATTAATATTTTATGAGAATTAATATTTTTACTTATATCTGATTTTCATCCTACTCTTTTTTCTTTGACATGCAAATAAAATGAATGGTTTGATGAGTTATACATTATAAAAGTTAAGAATTTATTTTTCATGCGTTTATTTTTACCCTCAATAAACTTAAACGTGCAAAGCGGAAGGGCTTTTAATTATTCTGTATTTTCACCAATAAAAAAATGACTTTTTTAAAACGGCAGAAAAATTCAATCAATACATTTTTCAACAATTAACATGTTATTATTAGGATTGAATTAAAAATTCAATATTATACATATTAAAAGGTTAATATAGGAGTTTAGTTTGTTGCCGGTGTTTTTTTAACGCTTATTTAACGCCAAATTTCACAAGCAGAGAATAAAATGTAACCATTTTGAAAAGTCAATAAAACATACTAAATACTAATTCATCTAATATTATTTTATTACATTTATCCAATCATATTTCGATTTGCTTGTGTGCTGGTGACTTCGCCGGTTTTGCTTGCTGTGAATGGCATGATTAAGTGAATCTCGTCGAGTTTATATTGGAATAGTCAGCGCATGCCCGACTGGTCCAAAATGGGATTTCTACTTCGTCTCTCAACTTCTGCTTTATTATTGAGACGGCTTGTTCTTTGTTAACTGGGAATGTCTTTTGTCATGTGCAGTTCTAGGAGGTCCACCCTCTCAGGTATTGCCTTCACTCTCGAGTAAATAAAATTTCTTGCCTACTGCATAAGGCACCCCGACCCGAGAATGCCGACATGGCTGCCCAGGCAATTTTACAAGGCCAAAATGTTCAACATCTGATAAAACTAACAAGCGTTTAAATAAAGCCAAAGAAACGTATTCAGTTAAATCCTCGGTAATCTTGCAGTATACTTAATAATTCATGTATGTCGCTATAGGTGGGAAAATTCGAGGATAGAAACTTTTAGAGTTGGAATCTTTCCAATATATGGAATTCAAATCTTCCAATATATGGATGTTTCGACTTTGCATGAATGGAATGTAGATTAATGTCTGACAGGTTAATATTATTTAAGTCTAGAACGTTAATATTATTTACATATATAACGTTAATATTATTTACATATATAACGTTAATATTATTTACGTCTAGAACGCATCCAAGGCAGTAAGCTTTCAGAACACATTCCAGTAAATCACTTTAACACAAGCACATGGATGCATCATAGCTGTGATCATACAGGGATTGAAGCTTGATAGACGGTGAGAAACCAATTAGATTAGAGACTCTTTTTTGGACTACGTAAGAGAAAAAGAGACTAGTTGTTGGTGCACCAGCCTAGATGTGAGAACGATCCTCAAACGATTTCAAATTTCTGAATGTCAGTATGGTTGGAAAAACAGAGATACAGGATGAAATTTCAATAGCCAACGATTCGAGGATGGCAGATTTTAAAGTTGAAAGCTTTGCAAAATATATGGGTGTCTCGCCAGTGAATAAATGAGGTTTAGCTGACTATCAGATTGGTCAAGGTAACTTTCCTCGAGTAGACATTAAAGGTAGTGATTTTACGAAACACATTTTATTAAATTATTTGTAAAATAAGAACATAGATGCATCATTGCGGTGATGATACAGGTGCTGGAGCATGATAGACAGTGAACCCCATTAAATTAAAGATTCCTTTTGGGTGTTTTCTAAGAGGAAGAAACTAGTTGTTAGTGCACGATCCCAGATCTACAAACGATCCTCCATACATGGATGAATGATAGCATTGTAATAATATAGAGGACTTGCAGGCGTGATATGTTTTCTAACACAATAAATGAAGTCTACTTTCTTGCGGCAACCTTCGTTGTATTTAATATGTATTTGTTCAAATTCATGTTATCTGTGAATATTAGAATGAGGAGTTTGAATGTTGGGGACAAAGTTAGAGTATGCCAATTTGTACTTGAAAAGGTTTTTTTTATAATTGTTAAACAAAAAATGTTTTTGTCCTGGTGACATACAATGTTACCATTGATTTAGGTCATTCTTTAGGATTCAACGATTGACTTGGTCTTTGTAGTTGTTGTTTTGCCTACATATTGAGAATAGAGTGTGGTGGACAAACATAATTTACTCTGACACAATTGCATCAGAAATATCGTTTATTAAGACCCGGAATAATAAAGTTCTGACATTCACTCGAATTAGTGTCATGTTGTTTAAATTTACGGTTTGTAGATGACAACCTGCATTTTTCTGTTGCATATAAATTATATGATTTTTAATTATGTTATTTTTTCTTTAGCTTCTTTGTATTTTTGTATGAGTAAAAACGATGGCGGTTAGGATATCCACATTAGAAAGGATTGTGTTAATTCATAATTATGGTAAAAAGAAATTTAACACAAAAAATTAGTAATTCAAGGGTTTTAGAAAGGAGACTGATATGGTAATAATGTTGAAGGATTGAACTTTCACGCGCAATTTGGAATACAGAAACTATTGTCTAATAATTTTGGAAGCAAGAATCTACAAAAAAACTTTATTGTAAAGTGTTGATAGGACAATGGTCAACTGTTTGGTACTATAAAATAATAACTGAAAATGTTTTTTATATCCTATGGGTGATGATAAGGTCTTTAAGTGTGTGATGAAAAATTTTGGAAGGAATTGTTTGTGGATTCGGTTTCGGGTTATTATTTTGGGTAAGCTAATTGTTTTCTTTGAAACATTTTGTTTATATCGGAATTAAATGCTTGAAGAAAAATGAGGAAAGGAACAGAAATAAAATGGAAGTCAATTTCATTTGTTAAATAATAAAACAGTTTTGTTATTAAGCATTCACTGAGAGAGAGAGAGAGAGAGAGAGAGAGAGAGAGAGAAAGAAAGAGAGAGGGGGCGAAATAAAATGTTTCATTTTGACCGATGAGATTAACTTCATCATGTCATTCACAACAGGCAAAATACACGAGCGACGAATAAATCGACAAAGTCTCAACGAAAATCTAACTGAAAATATCTTGGTTAAAATACGTTTAATTAACATTTGTAAAAATATGTAAAATAGAAACCATGTTGCAAGTCTCAATGAACAATTCAAGTAAAATTAAGTGAAATATGATGTGAATTAATTTTTTAAAAATATGTTTTTATGAAATTTCCATCAATATTTGAATGTGTTTAAAATAAAAAAATTAAATTTATTCTAATGATGATATTTTGTCAAATTTTTAACTCTGCATTTATTGATATTACGATTTATTTTCATAAAAAAGTAAAAGTAAATGTAATCATTTTTTTAACTGAATACCTTTACTTTAGTAAAGGTATTTTTTATTTAAATAAAATACATTTTAACTAAGATTAAAATAAAAATAATGGGTTCATTATATACTGTGTTCATTATTTGTAAATAATGACAATGTCATTAAAATTGCTTAATTTCCTGATTTTTTGAATTTTTAAATAAAATGATGATCCAAATGTTTATCCATTTTGAACATCGACATTAATTTTGCACGTGTTTTGCATTAAATACAAACACCCTATTAGTGATTGTGCATCGAACGGATACCAAAACATTTACGTCACTGCACGTTATGATAACAAAGGTTTATGCAACATTTCAGTAAAATCGGCCAAATAATTTACGAGACAAATTAAAACGGACAACCAAACATACAAATAAAAACGGACAACCAAACATACAAATAAAAACGGACAACTTAACATACAAATAATAACGGACAACCAAACATACAAATAAAAACGGACAACCAAACATACAAATAAAAACGGACAACCAAACATACAAATAAAAACGGACAACCAAACATACAAATAAAAACGGACAACCAAACATACAAATAAAAACGGACAACCAAACATACAAATAAAAACGGACAACCAAACATACAAATAAAAACGGACAACCAAACATACAAATAAAAACGGACAACCAAACATACAAATAAAAACGGACAACCAAACATACAAATAAAAACGGACAACCAAACATACAAATAAAAACGGACAACCAAACATACAAATAAAAACGGACAACCAAACATACAAATAAAAACGGACAACCAAACATACAAATAAAAACGGACAACCAAACATACAAATAAAAACGGACAACCAAACATACAAATAAAAACGGACAACCAAACATACAAATAAAAACGGACAACACAACATACAAATAAAAACGGACAACACAACATACAAATAAAAACGTACAACACAACATACAAATAAAAACTGACAACACAACATACAAATAAAAACGGACAACCAAACATACAAATAAAAACGGACAACCAAACATACAAATAAAAACGAACAAACAAACATACAAATAAAAACGGACAACAAACATACAAATAAAAACGGACAACAAACATACAAATAAAAACGGACAACAAACATACAAATTAAAACGGACAACAAAGATACAAAGAGAAAGTAGCTTTGTTTAATAATCTGTAAATTCACATAACAATTTTGGTCCTGGATATGACCTTAAACTATATCCGATGGTGAGACCCTGAGTTTGCGAGCTTTTAGGAGTGTGGAGCCACCCTTTAATTGCCATTGCTCCCAGGTCCACTCTGACCCAGAGTAGTAGTACCTGTTAGGGTCCACACTATGGGTTAAATAGAAACTGACTTGAAAAACGTTTTTTTCAAAATCACTGGGTTTGGCATTAAATAACCTGAAAAGGGTGGATATGCCGTAAAACAAAAACAACCAACCAACCAATCACATAACAATTTAAAAAAAAAATGATTTCGCAAAAATTGAATTCAATTTTAAAATCCTATCGGTACTTCTGCAATTTAAAGCCCGTTTTCCCCCGAGTCACACTCAGCAACGCCCGGCGAACGACGGAAACTGTCGCATTATACCAATTGAGCGAAAAGATACGTGAGCGAACAGAGGATAAAAATTGAAAGAAGAAAAAAAAAGGAAAAAGTTTTTGAAAAAGTTTAAAAAGAAAAGCAAAGGAAATTGTTATTAAAAAAAGTTTAAAAAGAAAAGAAAGGAAAATGTTTTTTAAAAAAAGTTTAAAAAGAAAAGAAAGGAAAATGTTTAAAAAAAAGTTTAAAAAGAAAAGAAAGGAAAAAAATACAAAAAAAAGTTTAAAAAGAAAAGAAAAAAATTTTAAAAAAAGTTTAAAAAGAAAAGAAAAATTTTTTAAAAAAATTTTAAAAAGAAAAGAAAAATTTTTTAAAAAAAGTTTAAAAAGAAAAGAAAAATTTTTTAAAAAAAGTTTAAAAAGAAAAGAAAGGGCAGAGTAACATTGCACTTCTTCAAGCAACAAATCTTTGACATGGAAGTAAATAAATAATTTTAGGCTGAAATTCGAACACTCTTTACCTCCCCATGGTAAGACTGGCTATCGTAATAAGCACCCTCAACATCGAAAGCCGCCCTAACATGGGTAGGTTGGGGTGTTTATTCCGTAGCCGTTCTTAACATGGGAGATTGCAGGTGTTTATGCTACACTGGGACAGGTCTGTAAAATATACCAAAATAACTTTCCATACACAAACAACACAAAAATATATATTTGTTCAATAATTATAAGAAACAAAACTTTTATTAGCAGAAAAAAACACATTTGCCATTAAAAAAAAAAAACAATAAAATATATGAAATTATTACCGTTGTTTGTTTTATTTTCTTTTTTTAACGTTACCGAGCAAGACCCACGTAAATTAGGCAAATATTTTAGAGTGTGAAATCATTTTAGCATAAAACTTTATTGTAATGATTACTTTTTACTCGAACTATTTTCCTTTTTTTTCTTTCCTTTTTTCTTTCCTTTTTTCTCGGCATTGTTTCCAGTCGTCCTGGACTTTTCCTTGCCGATTCAGGAAAGGTGTGGGTGGAGATTGCGCAACCCTTGCCTCACAATTACACGCGCTGACGCGCTTACAAGGGTTATCCTTTGTCTTTTGATACTGAACGAAGGCATCGCATTTAACATTTCTTTAACTTTCACATCCAACAATCAGTAAATCAGAAAACAGTTTTAGTTTAGTTCAAATAAAGTTTTAATTTATTGGTTGATTTGTAAAATATCTTTTTGTTGGTAATTTCTTACGATTTAACTCCTTAATTAAACGTCATTTCACAAACGCAACGCACATATGAATATTTTTACAATATCGACTTTAAAGTTAATAAAACAAATCCAGTGAATTATTTTTAAAAATTGATTCACTAAAAGTAATGATATTTTATTTAGACTTTTATGGATGTTTTTTATTAGTTCTATTCACACAGTTTAGGCCGATTTAACCTACAACCTTTTTCAGGTACGGATTTTAAACTGAATAATTTGTGAGTAAGTTGTTCTTGTTACATCAACCATGACTGGGTAGAAGTTCTATTTTTTGTGTAAAATTTTGTTTAGGGACATTATTCATGAAAACTTGTGAAAACTGACTTTTACTGAAAAAACTAGGTGTAATTGATAACCACTCTCCCAAACAAGAAACTTCTAGTTAATGGTACGTTAAGTCATTTTTTTAAAACAATATTTTAGGAATTAGAGGTCCAATAGTAACGGAACACACAGGCATATTTTATGTGCGTTTAGTGATTTTATTCCTGTGATTTTATTTGTGTTTAGTAATTTTATTCGTGTTTAGGGATTTTATTTGTGTTTAGGGATTTTATTTGTGTTTAGTTATTTCATTTGTGTTTAGTAATTTTATTTGTGTTTAGGGATTTTATTTGTGTTTAGGGATTTTATTTGTGTTTAGTGATTTTATTTGTTTTTAGGGATTTTATTTGTGTTTAGTTATTTTATTTGTGTTTAGTTATTTCATTTGTGTTTAGTAATTTTATTTGTGTTAAGGGATTTTATTTGTGTTTAGTAATTTTATTTGTGTTTAGTAATTTTATTTGTGTTTAGTGATTTTATTCATGTTTAGTAATTTTATTTGTGTTTAGTAATTTTATTTGTGTTTAGTGATTTTATTTGCGTTTAGTGATCTGAATATGCTTCCATCTTCTGGAGTTGATTTAGGTATTGATTGAAAGAGAAACGGCAGCACCTATTGCATAATGTGCTGGGGCACACTTTTTACTTTGGATGGAGCAGTGTAAGATAACAAGCTTCAAATCCTGGAGGGAGGTTAGTTCTAATATTGTATATACTTGTGCGGTCACTACATAGAAAATAATTCACCTCCACTCTCCCTGATTTGCGCATCGAACCCATACTGATCCGTGCGGTGGGATACTGGATCTGTTGTCAGTCGTGATTACTGCAGTTTCTTTCAGGATTAGGCTGGAATAGTAGTTCTCCGAGAAATGGGATAGATCCGATATATAGTAGACTCCTGCCTATGTTTTGGTTGCCTAATATGAATATTCATAGCTCTCTTTACGATCTTTATGCACCGTTTTTTCATGCCGTTCGATGTTAGAAATCTGAGAGAAGAGGTGATGTGCTGTAAATCCCATTTTTTAGCAAATTCTTTGAAACATTGAAAGCTAAAATATAACTCCTTGTGGCTGATAAGCCTTTATGGGGCTCCTTGATCAGCAAAGATTTGCTTGGTCACACTGATAACTTTATCACTGGAAAATATCTTTAGTTTTCGGATAAAAAATATTTTAAATAATTTCCATGGTTGTACTGTGATGTCATGAGGCACGAGTGATTTGGCAGTTGTAGATTTCTGTTGTTCTTAACATATGCTTCAATGTTCTATTTATCTGTCAATCTCGTTATATGTTATTAAGAAAACAGGTTTTCGTCTTAAGCTTGCATTTATCACGTCTTTTTTAACCATAATATATATTTTACTAATACTTCAGGTCGCATTTATTAAGGGATCTATAACCTGTAACGTTTGCGTAAAATGTCATTCTCTATAGAACGGCTCGCTTCTATAAGACCACTACAGTTAAATGTCTTTGCGTCGTTCTCTGCAAGGTTCTGGTATTCCTCTCTTGTCGGATCTGCGTTAATTTCTCAACAGTAAATTTTATGAAGTCTACATTAATGTCTAAAGTATTTTTTTTTTTTTTTTGCTTTTTGTTGGGGAGTCTGGTAATCTATATGCTAGTACAAACTTCTTACCTTCACGATGTTTTATGATCATATCGTATTGTTGGAGTTTTCAAAGCATTTGTTGAAGTTGTGGAAGTTCAGCGGTTAGGTTCTTTAGATAGATAATTTCGAAAAGTTAGTGAATATTTCCAATTCGAACGAGCAGTCGCAAATATATGTGCGAAATCGTTCACATCTGAATCCTACAAACTGATGTTGGCGTAGAGTAGCATTGCCTTGCATATCAAATCATATCTTTTGCAACGATTTCTGGTGACTATTGCTCCATTCATAGTCAAACTCCTGTTTAAGGAGGTCCCTGAGATTGACTGTGAGGTCTATGGATGGAACATGTCATAAAGGTAATGATTTCTAGTACATTTTGTAACTCTGCTACGTTCATTGTGCGTGGGGATCATTTTATTCTCTCCATATTTTGGGGATCTTGGCGTATTGCGTTCTCGTTGAAGATAGCACCAAAGAATTTGACTTTTTGTTTATAACACATTTAATAATGTTTTCGTATGGACAATTTTATTGATATTACACACTTGAAACCCTTTTGAAATTTGAAGTAATTCCCTGCAGTTGCACCGTTCCAACAACTTCTGGCCGATGGAAGCCCTATCGTGCGAGTGTATCACTGACCCTCGTCACGGCCTCTTTCCTCTCAATTGTCTCATAATGACAGCATCAAAGGTTTTCCCCGAGATGAGGGAATAAGCAAAAGTAACAGGGAGCAAGGCCTGGGAATAGGGGGGGGTAATAAACTGTCTGATCAAATAGTTTGGGACAAACTCCGCGAAAATTTCCGCATCTTCAGTTCCTCAAAGAGAATTGTGTGTACAATTCCTACACTAACAAACTGTGCATTTATTGCATAGCCATATAGCTGTAATTTGTTTTTATTTAACCAGTCAACTCCGACTTTCCCTATTCCTCCCACCCACTCATCTCTTACAGACTCCCAGCCTTCCTTGAATCTCTTATGCCACTCGAAAGCTGATGTTCTATTCATGCAAAATGGTCAAAATTAGGTTGAAGCATTCTATACGTTTTTTTTTCAAGTCTAAAAAACAGAATTTTATTGCATACTGTTCTCCTAAAGTGTCCTTATGTTTAGATTGCATTTTTGAAATTCACTAATGTGATAATAAAGCTTTAGTAGGGTGTATTCCAATCCCTGCTGTAGCTGTTTATTTGAATCTGAAATGATAAAACTTAATCATTTCAGAAGATGTATAGCAATAGTATCCAGACTTTTCAAGAGAATACGACATGTTTAAATGTATGTATAAAAAACGTCTACAAACTTGTATCTACTGTCCTTGATATTTTGTGACTTCCATCATTATTTGCGTCTTTTCGTAGCATACTGTCCTTGTTCTGGTCGTTTTGATCTAAACATTGGCGTATTATGCTGGTTCTATTGCTCACATAAAAATATTGTTAACAGTTCGTTGGTTCATCAATAGTGCGGGTTATTCCTTGGGGAATCATTTAATCCAAATCTGATAAATTAAATTTCCTACCCCCATATAGCATTTTCTAAGCCTATGAACTATCGGGTGATTATTTGCTCGAAGCACGATGTGGTATTCTTCTGTAAAGTTTCCAATGCGATGAAATTTATCCGGATATGCTTTCGTCGAGTTGATCGTTTAAAAGAGCAATTGGATTACCTACTGTATAATTGACTGGAGCATACCTTGTTCTTTGGGTGGAACAGTGTAGGGTAACAAGCTTCAAGTACTGAAGAGAGGATAGTCCGAGTATAGAAAGTCCCCGTGGGGAGTATATTTCCTTCAGCGCATTTGTTCACCTGTATTGTCAATTTATGCATCCATTACAGGTTTGATAATATTACATCCAATATGACGAATACCACTGATTGAATGTTTTCTTTACGTGTTTTTAACTGAATAAAAACATTTTCTCAAAGTCGTCATTTATATCGTCCCGTCGGTTTATATAAGCTTGATGTG
This sequence comes from Euprymna scolopes, assembly GCF_053919585.1. NCBI lineage: Eukaryota > Metazoa > Mollusca > Cephalopoda > Sepiida > Sepiolidae > Euprymna > Euprymna scolopes. The sequence continues at coordinate 68,435,031 of NC_136527.1, read as the reverse complement.
TCATTGTGAAGTTTGTTCTTGATAATCCTATTCATATATGGCTGCCCGTCAGGATTCCTTATTACGTTTTACTGTGACAAACCTTAGCTTTATTTGTTCCCGATATTTATCCTAAATTGACGCTGGATCGTGCCTATCAGCTTCATCTTCAAAAGATCACCTTAAACACCCTTTTCTAGATAATAAAAGGATATAGTTAACTTGTCTGTCTTCGGGGTTACGTTTTACAGAAGTATAACTCTAACTGTTAGAAAAAATTGTGTTTCCACAAAATTTGACTTTTTTTTTAATTGTTTTGCACAATGAAAATTCACTAAAAGAACCGAAAACACAAATGCATATAAAGCTTACAAGAAACACATTTGAAAAGCACTCAGACCAAGTTTTATTGAAGGGCAAGTAACTGCTCTTTAAAGAAGAGTAAGTCATGTCATGACACACGCAACCATTGTATCATAATAGTAAAAGTATCCGTCATGAAGTTTAAACAAAAAAATAATAAATTGTATCAATGAGATGAGAGTATAGGAAAAAGGTATCGTTAATGTAATTTTTTTTTGTCATTTTTGTTTTGTTTTTTGTTTTTTATATAGCGGTCACAATTTTTGTGAGGATGTTTTAGTTATGCTACAAATGAATCGATCGACTCAGCTTTTTGATGAAATCGGCTGTCAAATCTTTCTCGTTCACTGCACTTATGATAGCTGCAAAATGTTTGTTAACCATTATTGAACCTTTTTTTTTTAATGTATGTAATTCATCTGGTGAAGGATTAAAATGTCGAGTATATCCTCCGCTTTATCACACACGCACAAGATTAACGAGTCGATTTGCTTCCTTGTTGTTTGTCTAATCTAGACACTGTTCGGTATCTTAAAAATATTTTTATCATATTTTTCTTGTTCAGGGTGACCAAAGTTAAACAGTTCCGACTGAGTAATTTCGTTAAATCTTATTCCGAATAGGGTTATACTGGGGTTATTACAAAATTAATGATGCCAGTGTTATGTCTTTGGCGATTGATCTACACATGCGTCTCTTGTTGTGTTTGATGATTTAAAGATATTTTTCAATGCATCTTCAATGTTATTATTGCATCCATTTTGTACAGCTGTTGAAGTGTATGATCACAATGTTTGGTTTTTAAGATGCTGGTATTACTAGGACCACAAGGTTTGCAGGGAGTTGATTGCAGACTGGTATGATTATAATTCCAGTAAAGAACAAGTAGGAAATTCGTGTAATGTTTATGTTTTTGATGATGCGATAATTTTACTATAGTCCATTTTATTTGATCTTTATATAAGGTTCCAGATGTTCTTTAGTTATTTAAAGATATCGTTGTCAATACTGACATTGTATGGCGTTATTCTTCTTCCTAAAATCTGGACGCGTAGGCTACTTCTATTTCCCTATTTGTTTGGACATGTCTCAGTTTCAAAGTGTTGGGTAGAAATCACAGGTAATAATAATTACTTAACAGAAATAGCGATGCGAACTACTTCAATTCTAAAAACAGCATTGAAGTTTTTGTCAGCCAACACATAATGTTGAATATTATTTGTTCTCAAACTGTGTAACATAACAGAAATATCGTAAAACAAATCATGAAATCTTAAGAAATATTCAACTTTGAACACTGGAAAAATTATAAGAAATTATATTTGACAAATGTGCAATTCATTTGTGATCATTATAAAATCATAGGTTTGTACATTTTTTTTCAGAAACTTGGAATTAAAATTGAGTAAATTTTATATTTTATTATCAACTATATAAAATATTAAAAAAATGACTATTTGTTATACAAGACAAGATTTAAGTCATAATACAGAATAATATTTATCAGGCATTGAGAAATAATTCTTAAAATAACAAACTCAAAATGATTCTATCTTCTGCAAATTTTACGCAAGACTAATTTATATGTATGGCAGTGTTCTTAAATGAAGCTCATCCGATAAGTAGCGAGAATTGAAAAAAAAAATCCGATCTTAAAAATAGTTTTTCTTTCTCATTAGTAAAAAATCATAATTTTTACAGGAAAATACTTAAGTTACACCGGCCAAGGAAGATAAAAGTTTAACAAATTTCTTCTGAAAAAAAAAAACCAACAGATTTATTATAATCTGGAGATATAGCCTATTGTTAGAGCATTCGATTGCAGATCGAATGATCCCCCGTCCAAGTTCAGGTGTACCCCACTATTTTTTTTCTTATCAATGAGTTCAACTTACGATAAAAGAAAAGGCACCACTTAAAATCGCTGCAAATTATTTCTTCGTGTGCATATTTTAAAACTAAACAATCAGCATCGTCAAGTCAAAATATCAGCTGATGTGATATTGTAAACAAACACAGACGGAATTTGATGAACGACATTATCATTATTATTATTTATTTGCGAATTAGTCCATCGGGTGAATCATTCTTCGTAATATATAATAATAAAAAGATGATCGAGTCTTCAATAATAGATATGTATGTATGCAATCTGCATAAATTAAAATATCATGTTTAAGCGTATTGTACAACCGGGCAATGCCGGGCTGCCAGCTAGTATAAATATAACTAAGAGCAAAACAAAACAAGTAAATGTTTGTTCATTAAAGTTAAATTCTTTGTTAAAATTATCTTGAATTTATATTGCTGGAGATGAGGCATCTCTTCGGATGACAGACATTAACCCGCTTTTTAGAGATTTCAACTGAAATATTTTAGGTTATTCTAACCGTCCACTTGTGTGAAATATTTAGTATATCTCCTGCACATTTTAAACCAGAAAGGTTTGATTTTATTTCATAGGCCAATTTGCTGTCGTACATAAAAGTTTAGTATATTGTTAGTTTGATTGAGGAGTTCGACTAGAGTTTCTACATTATCCATATTAAGCCATAAAATCATGTGTAATATCTGTTTGCATGTCGGCGTTTAAATTATTTGTGTCACTTTTTTTTTCATTTTTCTTCAACTTTTTTCTTCTAGGGGGTGGGACATCCAACCAGATGTCTGACATTTACCCCTATTTTAGTGAGTCCAACCAAGAGATCTTTTCAGGATTCTAGTCGTCCCTTTCAGTGCAATGGTTTGTATTTCACTTGCACTTGCTTCACCGGGTATGATTGCTCTGTACTTAAGTAGCAAGTATTTGTGTTACCAGTGTGTCTCTTTATGTGCCTTCTTGAATTTGTTTTTGCTGCAATGACCGAGGTACGCACTTCACTAACAGAAGGTTCTTTGTGCTTGTGTGTCCGTATATATTTTTGTAATGTGGATTTGTGTGAATATGAAGAGTTACACTCCTCACAAGAATATGTTTTTTCTCATTTATTTTACTTTTGTTCGTTTGAAGAGATCAAGGGGCTCCTTCCTGGGGCTAACACTTTATTCTATTATAATTTACATTTATATCCGAGGCATCTTTAAGAATAGACACTGTTCCCTTTATGGCTGCTATCTGTATTTCCTTCCAGCTTAGTTTTCCAGGGATTGCTTCTAAGTATTTTTAGTGTGTGTTTGCATGTGTACTGTTAAATGATCGTTTCTTGCAAACGCAGAACGACACACTTCACATTCAAAAGATTTTTCCTTTTTTTTTTCATTTTTCTTCCTTTGAATATTGTAATGCAGGAGATGGGGCAGCCAAACCAGCTGCCAACGTTGCCCCGCTTTTTTCCTTAGTGTGTGTCTGCATGTGGCTCGTTAAATGGTGTTCACTTGCAAACCTAAAATAACAAATTTCACAAACAAAAGGTTTTTCAATTCCGTGTGCCCTGTTACGCCTTTTTCTTGAAGCAATCAGGTTTGCTAAATAACACTTTTCGCATGGATAATGATTTACGTCAGTGTTTGTCGGCATGTCCATATTTTTAATATAATTTTATGAATGTTTTAAACTATACAAATTGTGATTTTTCTTGTATTTGTTGACGTGTAACAAATGTTCAAATCGTGAAGTATACACCTCTGAAGCCTAAGTTTCTATCGAGGGTTTCTTTGTATTTTTTGTAAATGAACTTGTTCAGGAAAATATTTTTCTCCTTATAAACAAAGACACCGTTTTATTGCGTAAATATTTTAAAAAATCCTTTGTTGTTCATCCATGTACCTGTGAATAAAAAGGAGTTTTATTGATGAAAAATATTATAAATGTACATTTTTCTCATTATTTTAAAACATTTATTAAATTTATTTATTTATAAAAAACTGATTTCAATAATTTTATGAATTTGTAAGACTTATAGTTGTGTTGCGGTTAATTTAAATGTATTTTAATCGATACATTTTATACAAATGTTAAATTTTATGCTATTTTTACTTATTATCACCTACTTTGAAAATTGAACTTTTAACTTGCAGACAAATAAGAGAATACATTACATAAATATATTAAGTTTTTTTTTTAAATTAAAAGAAAGAATATATACATTTTAAAGCAAATGATGACCCTTAACTACATTCTTAAATTTTTTGTTTTGTATGTTTAAGGTGATTACGTGTGTAAACTATGAAAACCTTGTATAATTACTTCAATATTTAGAAGAAAGTACCTGTTTCGCATATGAAGATAGCGTAAAATTAACATATTTTCGGTCGACTGCCAAAGCAAATAGTGATTTGTGTGCATTTTAAAAGAATTGATTTTTAAGAAAGAATTTTTGTCTACGTTTCTTGAAGTTCGGTAGAAAGTAGTTTGGGGACGATTAATCGGTGCCTGAATGGGGAATCGGAAAAATCGGAACTTTCAGGCTATCGAAATCTTTATCGGAAAAAATACTAATTTCCGATTCCAAAGTAGATTCCTTCAAAAAAACATGTTTAATTTAATTTGACATTGTTGGCACTGAAGATAAAACCAATAAATGTTCATCATTTTAAGTACCTAGTGATATTAAAATCTATATTCATAACATAAAACACGATGTAAATTTATTTTACTTGTGGAAAAAATATGTTAGCTTTTTTTCCGTTATTGAAAAACCTGACACAAAAAATGCTTTAAAGAACTTCGAGGTTTTTTACTTTACGCTTGACAGATTTTGATTACTTTGATTCCGGCATCTTCTGTCTGTTAGTAGTGTTTACTTGTCATAAAAAGCAACTATTCGATATGCTGATAAAAGTACATAAACTCAAATCAAGTTATGAATGATCCGTGATTGTAAATGAAACAATTTTATCAGTTAAGTTTATATTCTTCCCGCTGATAACACTGACGCAAATATACAGATGGAGACTGAAAATTTGTCTAACAAAAATGTAAGTGCATATTTTTTTTAAATTGAAAATATATTTTATTAAAATGCTTTTCTTATATTTCGTTTCATAGTTAAATTTTATATTTTCATGAAAATATAAAAGTTAAGTGGATTATTTTACTATATAAAAATTATTGTTATAGTCCTCTATGAAAGTCTTCAAAAAATCCTTCTAATCAAAAGTAAAATTATTTTCATGAAAATATAAAAGTGGATTATTTTACTATATAAAAAATTATTGTTATAATCTTATATGAAAGTCTTCAAAAAATCCTTCTAATCAAAAGTTGATTATTTTACTATATAAAAATTATTGTTGTAATCTTATATGAAAGTCTTCAAAAAATCCTTCTAATCAAAAGTTAAGTGGATTATTTTACTATATAAAAAATATTGTTGTAATCGTATATGAAAATCTTCAAAAAATCCTTCTAATCAAAAGTTAAGTGGATTATTTTACTATATAAAAAATATTGTTGTAATCGTATATGAAAATCTTCAAAAAATCCTTCTAATCAAAAGTTAAGTGGATTATTTTACTATATAAAAATTATTGTTGTAATCGTATATGAAAGTCTTCAAAAAATCCTTCTAATCAAAAGTTAAGTGGATTATTTTACTATATAAAAATTATTGTTGTAATCTTATATGAAAGTCTTAAAAAAATCCTTCTAATCAAAAGTTAAGTGGATTATTTTACTATATAAAAATTATTGTTGTAATCTTATATAAAAAAATCTTCAAAAAAATCTTCTAATCAAAAGTTAAGTGGATTATTTCACTATATAAAAATTATTGTTGTAATCTTATATGAAAGTCTTCAAAAAATCCTTCTAATCAAAAGTTAAGTGGATTATTTTACTATATAAAAATTATTGTTGTAATCTTATATAAAAATCTTCCAAAAAATCTTCTAATCAAAAGTTAAGTGGATTATTTTACTATATAAAAATTATTGTTGTAATCTTATATAAAAATCTTCCAAAAAATCCTTCTAATCAAAAGTTAAGTGGATTATTTTACTATATAAAAATTATTGTTGTAATCTTATATAAAAATCTTCCAAAAAATCCTTCTAATCAAAAGTTAAGTGGATTATTTTACTATATAAAAATTATTGTTGTAATCTTATATAAAAAAATCTTCAAAAAAATCTTCTAATCAAAAGTTAAGTGGATTATTTTACTATATAAAAATTATTGTTGTAATCTTATATGAAAGTCTTCAAAAAATCCTTCTAATCAAAAGTTAAGTGGATTATTTTACTATATAAAAATTATTGTTGTAATCTTATATAAAAATCTTCCAAAAAATCTTCTAATCAAAAGTTAAGTGGATTATTTTACTATATAAAAATTATTGTTGTAATCTTATATAAAAATCTTCCAAAAAATCCTTCTAATCAAAAGTTAAGTGGATTATTTTACTATATAAAAATTATTGTTGTAATCTTATATAAAAATCTTCAAAAAATCTTCTAATCAAAAGTTAAGTGGATTATTTTACTATATAAAAATTATTGTTGTAATCTTATATAAAAAAATCTTCAAAAAAATCTTCTAATCAAAAGTTAAGTGGATTATTTTACTATATAAAAATTATTGTTGTAATCTTATATAAAAATCTTCCAAAAAATCCTTCTAATCAAAAGTTAAGTGGATTATTTTACTATATAAAAATTATTGTTGTAATCTTATATAAAAAAATCTTCAAAAAAATCTTCTAATCAAAAGTTAAGTGGATTATTTTACTATATAAAAATTATTGTTGTAATCTTATATGAAAGTCTTCAAAAAATCCTTCTAATCAAAAGTTAAGTGGATTATTTTACTATATAAAAATTATTGTTGTAATCTTATATAAAAATCTTCCAAAAAATCTTCTAATCAAAAGTTAAGTGGATTATTTTACTATATAAAAATTATTGTTGTAATCTTATATAAAAATCTTCCAAAAAATCTTCTAATCAAAAGTTAAGTGGATTATTTTACTATATAAAAATTATTGTTGTAATCTTATATAAAAATCTTCCAAAAAATCTTCTAATCAAAAGTTAAGTGGATTATTTTACTATATAAAAATTATTGTTGTAATCTTATATAAAAATCTTCCAAAAAATCTTCTAATCAAAAGTTAAGTGGATTATTTTACTATATAAAAATTATTGTTGTAATCTTATATAAAAATCTTCCAAAAAATCCTTCTAATCAAAAGTTAAGTGGATTATTTTACTTTATAAAAATTATTGTTGTAATCTTATATGAAAATCTTCAAAAAAATCTTCTAATCAAAAGTTAAGTGGATTATTTTACTATATAAAAATTATTGTTGTAATCTTATATAAAAATCTTCAAAAAATCCTTCTAATCAAAAGTTAAGTGGATTATTTTACTATATAAAAATTATTGTTGTAATCTTATATAAAAATCTTCAAAAAATCCTTCTAATCAAAAGTTAAGTGGATTATTTTACTTTATAAAAATGATTGTTGTAATCTTATATAAAAATCTTCAAAAAATCCTTCTAATCAAAAGTTAAGTGGATTATTTTACTATATAAAAATTATTGTTGTAATCTTATATAAAAATCTTCCAAAAAATCCTTCTAATCAAAAGTTAAGTGGATTATTTTACTTTATAAAAATGATTGTTGTAATCTTATATAAAAATCTTCAAAAAATCCTTCTAATCAAAAGTTAAGTGGATTATTTTACTATATAAAAATTATTGTTGTAATCTTATATGAAAGTCTTCAAAAAAATCCTTCTAATCAAAAGTTAAGTGGATTATTTTACTTTATAAAAATGATTGTTGTAATCTTATATAAAAATCTTCCAAAAAATCCTTCTAATCAAAAGTTAAGTGGATTATTTTACTATATAAAAATTATTGTTGTAATCTTATATAAAAATCTTCAAAAAAATCCTTCTAATCAAAAGTTAAGTGGACTATTTTACTATATAAAAATTATTGTTGTAATCTTATATGAAAGTCTTCAAAAAAATCTTCTAATCAAAAGTTAAGTGGATTATTTTACTATATAAAAAATATTGTTGTAATTTTATATGAAAGTCTTCAAAAAATCCTTCTAATCAAAAGTTAAGTGGATTATTTTACTATATAAAAATTATTGTTGTAATCTTATATGAAAGTCTTCAAAAAATCCTTCTAATCAAAAGTTAAGTGGATTATTTTACTATATAAAAATTATTGTTGTAATCTTATATAAAAATCTTCAAAAAATCTTCAAATCAAAAGTTAAGTGGATTATTTTACTATATAAAAATTATTGTTGTAATCTTATATGAAAGTCTTAAAAAAATCATTCTAATCAAAAGTTAAGTGGATTATTTTACTATATAAAAATTATTGTTGTAATCTTATATAAAAAAATCTTCAAAAAAATCTTCTAATCAAAAGTTAAGTGGATTATTTTACTATATAAAAATTATTGTTGTAATCTTATATAAAAATCTTCAAAAAAATCTTCTAATCAAAAGTTAAGTGGATTATTTTACTATATAAAAATTATTGTTGTAATCTTATATGAAAGTCTTCAAAAAATCCTTCTAATCAAAAGTTAAGTGGATTATTTTACTATATAAAAATTATTGTTGTAATCTTATATAAAAATCTTCAAAAAATCTTCTAATCAAAAGTTAAGTGGATTATTTTACTATATAAAAATTATTGTTGTAATCTTATATAAAAATCTTCAAAAATCCTTCTAATCAAAAGTTAAGTGGATTATTTTACTATATAAAAATTATTGTTGTAATCTTATATGAAAGTCTTCAAAAAATCCTTCTAATCAAAAGTTAAGTGGATTATTTTACTATATAAAAATTATTGTTGTAATTTTATATGAAAGTCTTCAAAAAATCCTTCTAATCAAAAGTTAAGTGGATTATTTTACTATATAAAAATTATTGTTGTAATCTTATATAAAAAATCTTCAAAAAAATCTTCTAATCAAAAGTTAAGTGGATTATTTTACTATATAAAAATTATTGTTGTAATCTTATATGAAAGTCTTCAAAAAATCCTTCTAATCAAAAGTTAAGTGGATTATTTTACTATATAAAAATTATTGTTGTAATCTTATATAAAAATCTTCAAAAAAATCCTTCTAATCAAAAGTTAAGTGGATTATTTTACTATATAAAAATTATTGTTGTAATCTTATATAAAAATCTTCAAAAAATCTTCTAATCAAAAGTTAAGTGGATTATTTTACTATATAAAAATTATTGTTGTAATCTTATATGAAAGTCTTCAAAAAATCTTCTAATCAAAAGTTAAGTTGATTATTTTACTATATAAAAATTATTGTTGTAATCTTATATAAAAATCTTCAAAAAATCCTTCTAATCAAAAGTTAAGTGGATTATTTTACTACATAAAAATTATTGTTGTAATCTTATATGAAAGTCTTCAAAAAATCCTTCTAATCAAAAGTTAAGTGGATTATTTTACTATATAAAAATTATTGTTGTAATCTTATATAAAAATCTTCAAAAAAATCCTTCTAATCAAAAGTTAAGTGGATTATTTTACTATATAAAAATTATTGTTGTAATCTTATATAAAAATCTTCAAAAAATCTTCTAATCAAAAGTTAAGTGGATTATTTTACTATATAAAAATTATTGTTGTAATCTTATATAAAAATCTTCAAAAAAATCCTTCTAATCAAAAGTTAAGTGGATTATTTTACTATATAAAAATTATTGTTGTAATCTTATATAAAAATCTTCAAAAAATCTTCTAATCAAAAGTTAAGTGGATTATTTTACTATATAAAAATTATTGTTGTAATCTTATATAAAAATCTTCAAAAAAATCCTTCTAATCAAAAGTTAAGTGGATTATTTTACTATATAAAAATTATTGTTGTAATCTTATATAAAAATCTTCAAAAAAATCTTCTAATCAAAAGTTAAGTGGATTATTTTACTATATAAAAATTATTGTTGTAATCTTATATGAAAATCTTCAAAAAATCCTTCTAATCAAAAGTTAAGTGGATTATTTTACTATATAAAAATTATTGTTGTAATCTTATATGAAAATCTTCAAAAAATCCTTCTAATCAAAAGTTAAGTGGATTATTTTACTATATAAAAATTATTGTTGTAATCTTATATGAAAATCTTCAAAAAATCCTTCTAATCAAAAGTTAAGTGGATTATTTTACTATATAAAAATTATTGTTGTAATCTTATATGAAAATCTTCAAAAAATCCTTCTAATCAAAAGTTAAGTGGATTATTTTACTATATAAAAATTATTGTTGTAATCTTATATGAAAATCTTCAAAAAATCCTTCTAATCAAAAGTTAAGTGGATTATTTTACTATATAAAAATTATTGTTGTAATCTTATATGAAAATCTTCAAAAAATCCTTCTAATCAAAAGTTAAGTGGATTATTTTACTATATAAAAATTATTGTTGTAATCTTATATGAAAATCTTCAAAAAATCCTTCTAATCAAAAGTTAAGTGGATTATTTTACTATATAAAAATTATTGTTGTAATCTTATATGAAAATCTTCAAAAAATCCTTCTAATCAAAAGTTAAGTGGATTATTTTACTATATAAAAATTATTGTTGTAATCTTATATGAAAATCTTCAAAAAATCCTTCTAATCAAAAGTTAAGTGGATTATTTTACTATATAAAAATTATTGTTGTAATCTTATATGAAAATCTTCAAAAAATCCTTCTAATCAAAAGTTAAGTGGATTATTTTACTATATAAAAATTATTGTTGTAATCTTATATGAAAATCTTCAAAAAATCTTCTAATCAAAAGTTAAGTGGATTATTTTACTATATAAAAATTATTGTTGTAATCTTATATGAAAGTCTTCAAAAAATCTTCTAATCAAAAGTTAAGTGGATTATTTTACTATATAAAAATTATTGTTGTAATCTTATATAAAAATCTTCAAAAAATCTTCTAATCAAAAGTTAAGTGGATTATTTTACTATATAAAAATTATTGTTGTAATCTTATATAAAAATCTTCAAAAAAATTTTCTAATCAAAAGTTAAGTGGATTATTTTACTATATAAAAATTATTGTTGTAATCTTATATAAAAATCTTCAAAAAAATCTTCTAATCAAAAGTTAAGTGGATTATTTTACTATATAAAAATTATTGTTGTAATCTTATATAAAAATCTTCAAAAAAATTTTCTAATCAAAAGTTAAGTGGATTATTTTACTATATAAAAATTATTGTTGTAATCTTATATAAAAATCTTCAAAAAAATCCTTCTAATCAAAAGTTAAGTGGATTATTTTACTATATAAAAATTATTGTTGTAATCTTATATAAAAATCTTCAAAAAAATCTTCTAATCAAAAGTTAAGTTGATTATTTTACTATATAAAAATTATTGTTGTAATCTTATATAAAAGTCTTCAAAAAAATCTTCTAATCAAAAGTTAAGTGGATTATTTTACTATATAAAAATTATTGTTGTAATCTTATATAAAAATCTTCAAAAAAATCTTCTAATCAAAAGTGAAATTACGTATGAACAGCCTGAAAATTTTTCGTGGAAAAAAAACAAATTCTTTTAGAATTTAGTTTAACATAGAAATTTAACGTAAGAGATGACCCGATTTCTGAGCTATTCTCGTCTTTTAGGACAGTTTTCTGTATATTTTAGGGGCAAGGTCATTAACTTTTTAAAATGATTGTGATTTGACTATCATTCCAGTCAGACTTGGGTTTAGTGTTAAAGAATTAACTTCATAGAAGAAACTGAACCCACTAGTCTAAATTCGAAAATAATGTTTTCAATTTTTCTATTTTCTTTTAGAATGTTCAGTCAAACATAAAAAGGTAGAAACTCATTTTGGAATGCAATTATTTAGTTATGGGTGTTGTAGCGGTCCCAGAAAACTCCGTTTTTTGCCGATCTATTATTGAATAAATATCGATTGAAAACATATTTATGAACGTTCTTACAAGAGATTGTTTTTATAAAGAGTACACCACGCATACTATTTTTTTTAATTTTTACTTCTTTACTGTTTTAAAAAAGATCAAATTGATTTTTCTAAGTGTTCGTTATCTACCTAGTTTCCGAGCGTTAGTGGTTTCACTTATTTTAACGCGTTTATTCAGTTAAAAAACAAGTACAGTCGACTGTTATGTGAGAACAAAATGTATGCGCCGTGAGAGAATCTCACCTTGAGTTTCGATAGTATTACAAAAATTGAAGGAGTTGTATTTCTATACAAAGATTAGAAAAAGTTTTTAAATGTATGTAACAATATGTGTATCAGAATTTTAGGGGAATTTTTGACACCCCTAACACGAAACTGCGAATAAAATATAAAAAAAGCCTCGTAATTTCTCTTTTGAAAGTGGGTTGTTTATTTTTTCATGGATTATACTTGCAAAATAAACTATTAAAGTTGTATAAAAAGTAATAGAAATATTATTTTCTAAAAACAGTAATGAAATCAATTGAATTTTACGAGGTAAGTATTTTTCAATTTTTAAATTTGAAAATCTATCAAAGTTTTTCTATTGATTCAATTTTTACGATGTTTTCAGGGTCAATGAAATTTTATGCTCTTTCCATTAAACCGAATATAAAATTTTAGAGAAACGTTTTTTTTTTAATTCACGCTGCTCATTTTGAAATGCCTATTAAAAAGTAAATAATTTACTCATTAAAGTTTTATATATCACAAATTGAAGATGAAAGATCAATAAATAATATATTCAAATTTAAAACAAAAAAGAAGTGTTTTTTTTTTTAGAAATTTACCTGTAAAGTCCGAAGTTTAAAACTTTTTTTTTCAAACACTTTTATGAAACCTTGGTCCTTTCTCCTTTAATTGAAAAAACAATTGGGGTTACAATTACATTTTTCGAGTAGTTATAAGCTTGAAAATACAGTTCTTGACACAGCTAATGTAACAAATATCAAAAGACAAGAAAAATTAGTTTTCTACCTAACTTGTTAAGTTTAGTATTTTTATTCATGTTTATTCGATTCGAAAAAAGAAAAAGAAAAGCTGGCCATGGTGTCTTTGAGGACTCAATAATCACTTCAAAATAAGAGAGAAAACAAAATGGTAAAAACCTACCCAATAAAAATTACAGTGACATTTATTGGGTGGCTTTCTACTACAATTGATAACTTTTTCGAATCCATATGTATATTAAAATAAACCAGAAATATGTTAAACATTTAAAAAAAAAATAAATAAATAAAAATAAAATATATTGTTAATTACCGTTTTTATAGAAAAATATCCATTGATGTCAGCCTACCGCTACGAATTGTAAACGGGGGCATGTGACCGAGAAAAACCTAAAGTAGAAATCAAGGAGACATTTCCTACAAGAGAACCTTATTTTTCAAAAAATATTTATACTCATTTATTGTAAAAAGATAAAATCGATTTTTCACACAATATATGTCACGGTAACATATATTGCGTTTCTATGTTACAGTATTTTGTTTAAAGCATTATTAGAACTTCAAGTATTTCGGGTGTCAGTTTTTGCCACCATTTTCTTGTTCATACCCACCGATGATCGACTGTGTATGTTTTTCGGGTAAATGTTACCTTACGCTACAACAGAACAACGATCACTCTAATTTGTTTTGTTGTTTTAGAGGTATTCGAGGTCGCTTACAACGGATCTGATAATCGAACCCGTCGCAAATTTACCGTTTGTATGGTATGAACCCCTGGGACTATCTTCCCCATTTTGCCGCGTTCAGTAGTTTATTCCTATCACATCGCAGAGGAATCTTTAGCAGACATTTGAAATAAGAAAGTTGTTTTTTTTTTTAATTGATGTGTGTGTGTTACATAGTTTTTAATACTTTTCAATTGATTAAAAAAAAATTTTTTTTCACAAGCGGTTTGCTAAAAATATTGATTTTGTTCTTTTTTCGGGGATACTAAATTATAGAACTTGTGTAGTTTAACAGGCCCTTCTACAGTTTAATTAACCGTCTTTCCGTAAGTAACGCGCCTAGATTTACAGAGTAGAATACTGTTTAACAGTATTGATTTATTTTTATTTCGGACTACTAGTCTCATCTTTATTAGTTGTTGTTTTCCATTTTTTTTTTATTGGATTGTTTATTCACAACGTTTCGGCCACCTAATTCCTCTGGCCTTCGTCAGGTGGTAACCGCGACGGATAGGAACTTCGAATCTCCTAACTGCATTCTCAGCCATCACTGCCATCCGTAGTTGTCGTCTCACCACATTTTTAATAAATTAATATATATAATGCTCATCTCAAAAATGAATTCCAATTAAGGAATAATATATATATATATATATATATATATATATACCAATCGGTACGGACCCGACTATGGAAGATCAGATAATAAATAAACGTGGATTTATAAGATCAAAAAGAATCCAACCTTGATCGCCCTTCGGGGCCCGTGGTGCAGTTGATAGAGACGTTGAATCTCTACAGTTCCAGATGAACATTGAAGATAGCGGTTTCAATCCCACCCAAAAGCGTGCCAGAGGTTAATTGGCAAAAAAAAAAAAAAAAAAAGAAAATGTGGTGAGACGGCAACAACTACGGATGGCAGTGATGACAACTTTTTCGAGTCTATGTGTACAGTAATACAACCCCTTAATTTACAACAACAGTAAACAATTTTATTATTTGGACTATATGCTCATATAGTTCTTCTACGACGTTTCGGCCAATTACACCTTTGGCCTTCGTCAGGTTTACCGCAACTGGATAGGTATGTCAAATCCCGTTACTGTTAACCTGACGAAGGATAGAGGTATAATTAGCAGAAACGTCGTATAAAAACAACTAGAAGATAAGGATAATAGTCCAAATAATTAAATAAAATCAATTATACAAATTTACTCATCTCCAAAATAATTTTAAAATAAGTAATTCAAGAATATAACTGCAAATAAGTAAAAAATATATTTGTTCTAATAATATGTGTGGGAATAGTCTCTTTTAAAAGCAGTATCTCCTTCAATAACGGCCATTAAATGTGTTTTCCATCGATATTTATTCAGTAATGGACGAGTTTTCCATTGGCGAGTTTCCTGGGCACCGAATTTTGTATAGAAATTATTGGTGAGATACAAAAAAAAAAAATGTTCGTTATTCAAGAGAAAAAAAAAAAACTGACGCAGACAAATTGTTAGGTGATTTTTAAATAAGAAATTTGGCATAATTATGCAATGTGTAGTCTCGTTTTTGAACTGAATAAACGTTTTAAAATAAGTGAACAATCATTGTTCTCTGCGAGGAGTAAAGCTCCAAATATCGAAACATTAAACAAACTTCAATCGACGCCATTTAATGAAATCATTCGATAGCGACGGCGTTGGTCTCGTGTGCAATAGTTTGGTTTTCTTCGGCCGCTTTTGTTATTAGAATCGGAATCGTAAGGAATCAGAAAATTAGAACGGAATCGGTAATTGTATCGGAATAAGGGAATAAATACTCTTTTAATAACAGAAAATAGATTTGGACAAACTAAGCTTCAACCTCCGTATGTTTTAAATAAGGACTAAAACGTAAATTAATGCAAAACAATACAATATACAACGTTTTTGTAAGATTTATTCATGTTGTACATTTTTTACAACGAAACATTTTTTTAAATACATTTTATTAACAATTAAAATAAACTGGAGAGAAACATTTTAAAAATTTAATAAAAACATAACAAATTAGAGAATAAAATGTGATAATTTGGAAAAGTTTAAAAAACATATTTACAAATATTAAACAAATTAAAATAATATCAAACTTACTTTTATCCAATCTTATTTCGATTTGCTTGTATGGTGGATACTTTGTCGGTTTTGCTTGCTGCGAATGACATGATTAAGTGAATCAAGTGGAGTTTATATTGGAATTGTTGGCGCATGCCCAACTGGTCCAAAAAAAAAAAAGAAGAAAAGAAAAAAAGGACATGTTTAAATATTAAAGAAAATTATTCATAATTATTTTCTACGGAGAATTTAAAAATGAGACAATGAATTGATAAATTGGAATCTGTGCAAATGCAGAGATGGAAATAAATGTAAAAATGACTTTAACAAATTCTGGAATAAGATAGATGCTTAAAAACATTAAATCATTTTTTAAAATTGAAAAGAAATTTATATCGATATTTACAAACAAGAGGAACTTATAGATGATAAACTGCTATTTTTCTTCCACAAAAAGTGCAATTCTACTTTTTTAAAATACTTATTTTTCCAATTACATCTTAATACAAAAAAAAACTTGGAGACAAACTACAAACAATTATTTTGAAGCAGAAGGTCAATTTGGCATAAATGTTTAACATAAAATAATCACATTTCTGAACAATTACACTGGTTTACAAAGAAATTTAGGCAAGTAAAAAAAAACATCCGTTTTTACCAAATTTGGGGTTGAATTCAAATTTGAAATTCGTTTTTCTCATCACATCTAGTGATGCATAGTGTGCATTTTGTGCATAAAAGCATTTATAAATTCAGGTTAATTTTAATGTTGTGAGACTTCTGACTTATTTTGTAGTTATTATGCACTAAGTGATAGCATTACATTATATATATATATATATATATATATATATATATATATATATATATATATATATATATATATATATATACACGAGACGGATTTTGACAGTTAAAGCTGCAGGTCTCACTCCACATCCAATAGTGCTCTGGAAGTCATTGGAAGATTTTGTCTCGCTTGCAGGCGGGGCTGAAGGTTGCTGTCCCTAAACTATCGTGTTACACATCTTTTGGGTTGCTAGAGTGCATATTTTCTTGCCTTGCATATGATTTAGTTGTACTTTGTTATATCTTAAGATTCGCCAATGGCTTCAAGCACGTTAAAGCATCGGGGATACCTTAACAAGGCCAATTCTTTCTGCTATGTGTATGGGGACTTCACAACAGTTTCACAGCTCGAACCATCATTTCTCTCCTCAGAACCGCCTACTTTCACTATTTTGACTGTAAAATTGGTCCCCATGTCTTAATGCTGCTAATCTCAAAGAGGTCATATTTGTCGGACCTCAGATCTGAGAAGTGCTGATTTTGAGGAGCTTCTTAACCTAAAGGAAAGGAAATGAAAGCATGGGGAGCATTCAAGTCGGTCTGTAGTCGATTCCTTGGTAACACACGTGTACCAGATTACCTAGCCTGTGTTGAGAAGTTGCTACGGTCTTATGAGGATCAGGAGTGCCGAATGTCACTCAAGATTCATTTTATCCATTCCTACTTCAATTTCTTCCTGCCAAACCTTGGAGCAGCGAGTGATGAGCATGGAGAAAGATTCCACCAAGACATTACGAATATGGAGAGCAACTATCAAGGCAAATGGAAACCCGGCATGGTGGGGAACTTCTGTTGGGATACTCTTGCGTGACATTCCAGAGGCAAAATACACCAAATAGACTTTTGACTGTCTGTGGTATTTTGAATTGTGTAATTGTGTCATCCAAGTATATTGATTCAATCATTGGTTTTTATCCATCCTGATTTATCTGTTATAACTGCTGCAACTTTTGAAATATTCACATATTTTCTGTTTATACAAAAATGAGACTAGTTAAAAGCCAAAAATCTAGTGGTGATAGAGCAAAACTATTTATCAATTTAAATTAAGCACACCAAAATTAACAAAAAAAATCCAACTATCCCTATTCTTGCCTCAAACCAAATAAAAAAAAAATTTTGTAAACAGTGTTATTTAATCAAATAACGTTTTAATGGCATAAATTATATTGTTTTTATTAATGAAGATAATTTGAGCGCTTTTGGGAAGGGCGGACAAAAGTATCCTTAAATCTATGTCTGACTGGTACTTCTCTTGAAGAAATAAAACAAAATCATTGTTCCATATAAAATCGTCACATGTCGTTCAAACTTTATCTGGCCAGAATGTGGTTGAAAATTTTAGGGGTTTGATGCTTTTAGGGAACAACCTAAGAAAATAAATAATTCAATACAAGCTTCTGGAATGACGAACGCAACAACTTCATAAAATGTAACATAGAAAAGGTTTACTAAGGAGAATGTTCACCGGGTGATATGTTCCTGGTCAAAAGCTGGACTCCGGCTACCTGGTGCTATCACGGTAGTTATGCCAAGTGGGATCGTCAATACCGGATGAAATAACACCGAGGTGGAGAAAGCGAAGAAAAAGGGTCCGTTCTGTTTGGTGTCTCTCTCAGTTATTATCCTTCAAACCGGATGCTGGCCGATTTGCTTAGAGGATAGAAAGGATCGGTGCGCCGCACCCCTGATTGGTCAATATGTGGCCAAATGGCAAAGGGGAGAGGCATTGATTCGTGAAAGAAAAAAGTTCTATTTGGTCTGCTACACCGTCTTCCAAATAAGTTACATGTCGTTCCAACTTTATCTGGTCGGAATGTGGTTCACCATCTCTCAAATAAGTTATGTATTATGCTTGTCTCTAAATTATTCACCCACAAATTAGTAAGTCAGTTGATATAAAATAACACTAGTATTTCTCTAGTTGTATGATTTGTTCAGTACTTGAACCACTGACAAATGTACTATCAAATCCGTATCTTTGATTTACCATTTTTATATGCATATATATATATATATATATATATATATATATATATATATATATATATATATATATATATATATATATATAATTGTGTCGATACTTTTATTTTACTTACTTTCCACTGTCAAAATCACCTTTAAAATGACAACTTTTACCGGTTTTGGGTATGCTGAAAACAAATATCGCATTTAAGTTTTCCGCAAACAAACAGTTTTCGAGATATTAAGAAATGTAATTCCTTTCATTATATATGGTGGGCACTGTTGAATGAATAAGCACGCAGCAGAAGTACACTCGAGCTTGTGCGCACAACAATGGCCCTACGAAGGTCAGGGAACACACTGCAAACTAATACATAATCTTATTCCCCCCCCCTTTTTTTTACAAAATTTAATGTTTAAAATGCTTGTCTCTATGTTCTTGCTTAATGAAATTTTTATGTAAAACTTTATATTATTTCAATTGAATTTGCAAAATGCAAATGGCGTCGTACTAATAAAATGTACGATTTATTTTGTCTTTAATTTGTTAGTAACATAAAATTCATTTAATCTTTTTATAACTCTGTGATATGTAATAATTTTATTTTATTTAAAAAAATTAAATCGAAATAAAAATGTATTAGTTTTGTTCAAATCTAATTTATTTTATCCTTTTGGTTGTTTTTTTTTTCATACAAAATATGGATTTATTGCGGGCTTGTGTGTTCGTTAAAACCTAGGGTTACTTAGTTTAAAATTGTTTCACAAACTTAGCATGTATAAATATTATTAAAGTTCATATCATTTGAATTATTTTCTCACCTTGACGGCGAAAGACTCTAAGAAAGATAAATGGGATAGACGTGAGCAGGAAGCAGAACTACATTTCGAATCATTGTGACTATGAAGAAAAAAGTTGTTTTTTTTAAGGTGGTCACCACTTATCAACACCCGAATTCACTATTGCGTGTACAGTACGTTAGTGTTGAGATTTGATAGTGTCTTACTTAAGGGGGCGGTTTGTCAGGAATTTGTTTATGTTGTACTTGAAAACATCCAAGTTGTAGTCAGGTGGGAAACAGGCAAAAGGAAGAGAGTTCCACAGGCGTGCACTTCTAAGAAAGAAACTTTGTTCATGGAATCTACGTTTTGGTTTTGGCACAGATAAAGAGTGGGGAAATTTTTGACAGTGGTTTCAGCTAGACGGGTGTTTTTCGTGAAAGATTGGCGAGAGGGTACCAGGGATTGGAGCTCAGAGAAGCACTTGCCATGGAAGTTTGATATTAGGCAAACTCTTTGTTTTAAATAGAAACTAAAGCTGGAAAATGACTTGCCTTACCAATAACGTTAAGTGTGAATGGTAATTACCATCCCAAAGCGAAATTATGGATAGAGAGTAAATTTTTACATAAATTCTTCAGGAATTAGGTCTTATAACGATTTAGCTTTTTACTGGTTACTCTGTTCTTTTTTTTAATATCTTGCAGCCATTTGGTTAATTTGGTTTACATGCAACTTTCTCAGTGGAAAATAATTATAAATGATTTTCCTTAATATTTAAACATGTCTCTCTTTTTTTTTTACCAGTTGGGCATGCGCCAACTATTCCAATATAAACTCCACGATATTCACTTAATCATGTCATTTGCAGCAAGCAAAACCGACGAAGTATCCACCCCCACAAACAAATCGAAATAAGCTTGGATAAAAGTAAGTATAATATTATTTTAATTAGTTTAATATTTTGTAAATATGTTTTTTAAACTTTTCCATATTATCACATTTTATTCTCTAATTTGTTATGATTTTATTAAATTTTCAAAATATATCTCTTCGGTTAATTTTACTTTTTAACAAAATGTATTTAAAAAATGTTTCGTTGTAAAAAATGTACAACATGAAAATATCTTACGAAAACGTTGTATATTGTATTGTTTTGTATTAATTTATGTTTTAGTCCTTATTTAAAACATACGGAGGATGAAGCTTAGATCGTCCAAATTTCTTTTCTTTTATTAAAACAGTAAATACTTATTTTTTAAATATAGAGGGTGATGTTCTGATTTTGGTTAAGAGACTTATTTTATTTGGGTGCCATCCAGACTTAGGGTTTGTAGCAATGTAAACGTACGGTTGTCTTTTTACTAAGGATGGGACGATTCTAATTTATTCCCCGATTCCGATACAATAACCGATTCCGTTCTAATTTTCCGATTCCCTACGATTCCGATTCTAATAACAAAAGCGGCCGAAGAAAACCCAACTATAGCAAACGAGACCAGCGGCGAGCGCCGTCGCTATCGAATGATTTCATTAAATGGTGTCGATTTAAGTTTGTTTAATGGTTCGATATTTGAATATGTATTTCAGAGAACAATGATTTTAAGATATAAATATATTATACCAAATTTCGTATTAAAAAATCAACTAACAATTTCTTTGCGACAGTTTTTTTTTTCTTCTTTTGAATAAATTTGTGAAACAATCTATAAATGATAGACATGTTCCTTTTTCTTTTTTTTCTTTTTTTTTGTATCTCACCGATCATTTCTATACAAAATACGGTGCCATGAGGAAACTCGCCAATGGAAAACTCGTCATTGACTGAATAAATATCGATGGAACCCCCATTTAAAGGCTGTTATTGAAGGAGATATTGTTTTTAAAAGAAACTATTCCCACACATAGTATTAAAACAAATATATTTTTTACTTGTTTTACTGTTATATTCTTGAATTATTTATTTATTTATAAATTATTTTGGAGATGAGTAAATTTGTATAATTGATTTTATTTAATTATTTGGACTATTATCCTTATCTTCTACTTGTTTATTTACGACGTTTCGGCCAATTATACCTCTGGCCTGCAACAGGATTTGGCATTCCTATTCCGTTGCGGTTAACCTGACGAAGGCCAGAGGTATAATTTGCCGAAACGTCGTAGAAAAACAACTGGAAGATTAGGATAATAGTCCAAATAATTAAATAAAATCAATTGTTTACTGTTGTTTTTAAACAGACAAAATCGTTTTCTACCTAATTTGGTAAGTTGTTAGTGGTTTCACTTAGTTTAAAATGTTTATTCAGTTCAAAAACGAGACTACAGACTGCATAATATTTTTGTTATTATTTAGATAAACAAACAATTAGCGTGGAGTGTTGCGTGAGAACGAGAAATAATGTCTGACATGAGGGAATCACATCTTAGGGGTCTTGATAATCACTCAAAAATAGAGAATTAAAGAAAATACTAAGGGAGATTTAGTTTCAAAAAGAGGCCCCACCCCCCAAATGCAAATAAATGTTAATATTTTTAAATATAATTTAGGGAGGGGAGACTTTAAAAAGTAGATCTCTCAAAAAACAAAACGTTAAACAACAACAAAAAATTTAATTAAAAAGATTCTTGATAAAAGGTAATAGTTTACGTTAAATTTCTTTATTGATTCGTTTTTTCTTAATGATTCTTTACTTTTTTTTTGTTGGTTTTATGCTTTGTTAAAAAAAAAACTATAAGCAAATATAACTTTTCCTTCTTTCAGTTTTTAATATTTCCATGTTCCTATTCACTTGCCTCTCCACGAGGGCAGAGTAAGACACAAGGTCGTGTGTGTGTGTGTGTGTGTGTGTGTGTGTGTGTGTGTGTGTGTGGAGACACTGTGGATGAGAACAAAAATAAAAATTCTCAGTAAAGAAGGATTTCTCCTCCACTGATCGAGGACAGAAAAGGTGAACTGTAGTATCAGAACAGATACTACACTTTGCTCCTAATAATAATAATAAAGTTACGATCAGATGAAACAAAGTTTTGCTCACTGACCGTATTAAATTTAAAATAGTTCAAATTATCGGAAATTATACTTAGAATTAATTCTAAATTGGATGCCGACATTAATTTACTTTTTTTTTTTTTTTTCGAGGGGGACTTCCAAAAGTGGTAAATGTTACCTTACGCTACAACAGAACACCGACCACTCTAATTTTTTTGTTGTTGTTGTTTTTTTTTGGGGGGGGGTCCAGGTCGCTAACTACGAATCTGAAGATCAAAAATGTCACAGATTTACCGTTTGTATGGTATGACCCCAGGATCCTGGAACTATTTTACGCCATTTCACTGCCTTCAGTAGTGTTTTCTTACATGATACGTGCGCACTCGCGTAGAATTGACTTATCACATCGCGGAGGAATCTTTAGCGAACATTTTGAAATAAGTTTTCAAAAAAATATGATTCATTTTTTGGTGTGTTATGTAGTTTTTAATGCTTTTTAATTGATCTAAAAAAAAGTTTTCACGAGTTTACAAAAACATTTTTTTGGAGGGGGAAATGAGTGGGTTGTATTGAATTATATAACTTGTGTAGTTTAACAGGTGATGTCTTTCGTTCTTTTTGAGGGGGGCGGTATTCAATTAAATAACTTATGTGGTTTAACAGGTGCTTCTGCAATCTAATATACCGTTTTTCCGAGTAGAATACCGTTTAACATTTCACAAAAATTCTGTTTACATTGGGGAGACCGCGGCCGCCACCACTACTCCGCCCTTACACCCTCTCCCAAATATAAATCGAATTTTTGTAAAAGGTTAAACGGTATTTTAATCGGTAAATGTCGACGCGTTACTTATGGAAGGACGGTTAATTAAACTGTAGAAGCGCCTGTTAAACTACACAAATGTTATAATAGAGTACCGCCCCCTCCCTAAAAAAAGAACGAAAAACATATTTTTAGCAAACCGCTTATGAAAACTTAATTTTTGTTTAGATCAATTAAAAAGTATCAAAAACTTTGTAACACACACACGCACACACACACACACGCACACACACACACACGCATACAAATGAACCACATTTTTTTAAAACTTTCTTATTCCAAATGTCTGCTAAAGATTCTTTTCACTATAAGAAAATAATTACTGAAGGCGGCGAAATGGCGAAGATAGTCCCAGGGTCAGGGGGTTCATACAATGCAAACGGTAAATTTGCGACGGGTTTGATTATCAGATCCGTTGTCAGCGACCTCGAATACCTCTAAAACTATAAAACAAATTGGAGTGATCGGTGTTCTGTTGTAACATTTATCTGAAAAATATACACAGTCGATCGGTCTGTAACACAGACAAATAACAACAAATGAGTATAAATATTTATTTTAAAACATACGGTTCTCTTGTAGGAAATGTCTCCTTGATTTCTACTTAAGTTTTTCTCGCTTACATGCCCCTATTAACAATTCGTAGCAATAGGCTGACATCAATGGATATTTTCTACAAAAACTGGTTAACAATTTTTTTTTTGTTTTTGAAATGTGTAACATATTTCGGGTCCATTTTAATATATGGATTCGAAAAAGTTATCAAAATTGTAGTAGAAAACGACCTAATAAATGTCACTGTAATATTTATTGGGTGGGGTTTTACCATCATTTTGTTTTATTTCTTATTTTTAAGTGATTATTGAGTATTCAAAAACATCGTGGCCAGCTTTTCTTATTCTCTTTTTCAAACCGAATAAACATTTTACATGAAATAAAAAAACTACTAAAAACTTACGCAGTTAGGTAGAGAATTAATTTTTCTTGTCTTTTGCTAATATTTAATTGTTATATTTTTAAAAACTTTTTCATATCTCTGTGTGTAGTAATACAAACCCTTAAATTTTTGTGCTATTATCGAAACTCCCAAGATGCCATCCTCTCACGGCGGACATTTTTTTGTTCTCGCGTAACACTCGACACTACTTGTTTTTAACAATAAACGCTTTAAAATAAATGAAACCACTAAAACATGACAAGCTAGATAGATAACGAACACTTAGAAAACTCAATTTTTTCTTTTTAAAACGGTAAACAAATTTTAAAAAATAGTTTGCGGTGTGTACTCTTTTAAAAACAATCTCTTGTAAGAACGTTCATATGTTTTCAATCGATATTTATTCAATAATGGAACGGCAAAAATGGACGAGTTTTCCGGGCACCGCTACAACCTCCGTAACTAAATAATTGCATTCTAAAATGAGTTTCTACTTTTTAGGTGATTATGTGTGACTGGACATTCTAAAAAAAAAAAAAAAAACGGAAAAAATATTTTAGAATTTGGACTAGGGGAGGGGGGTTGAGTTTCTTCTATGAATTTCATTCTTTACCGCTAACCCCAAGTCTGACTGGAATGACGGTAAAATCAAATTCAATCATTTTAAAAAGTTAATAGTGACGTTACCGCCCCCCCCAAATATCCAGAAAACTGCCCTAAAAGATTAGAATAGCTCAGAAATCGGGTCATCTCTTACGTTAAATTTATATGTGAAACTCTAGGTGTGTCAGAAACTTTGTGAAAATATTGAATAATTCGACCCACCCACCTGTCTTTCCAAGCTTATAACTACTGGAAAAATGAAATTCAAACCCTAATTTTTTTTTCAATTAAAGGAGCAAGGACCAAGGTTTCATTTAAAAAAAAAAAGGTTTTTCAACTTCGGACTTTACAGGTAAATTTCTAAAAAAACACTTCTTTTTTGTTTTAAATTTAAATATATTATTTATTGATCTTTTCTATTCAATTTGTGATATAAAACTTTGATGAGTAACTTTAATTATTTAATTTTTAATAGACATTTAAAAATGGGGAGGGCGGAAGTTAAAAAAAAAAGTTTGTCTAAAATATTATATGAGGTTTATTGAAAAGAGCATAAAATTTCACATTGACCCTGAAAATATCGTAAAAATATAATCAATAGAAAAATTTTGATAGATTTTTAAAGTTTAAAAATTGAAAAATACTGAACTCGTAAAATTCATTTCATTTCATTACTGTTTTTTTTTTTTAAAGAAAAACATATTTCTATTACTTTTTCTTCAGACGTACCTCTCCACCGTACTGTATATCGATACTCTATGGCTGACTGGGATAGCTTCCGTACATTCATATCTGACCTACCTCTGCATTCCATGTTTAAAAAGGATGTGTCCTCTATAGTATCAGACCTGACCGAATAGTTAATTGTAGGCATAGACCGATTCATACCAGCAAAAAAATCCAACAAAAACCTAACTACCAGCCATGGTTCTCCCCTGAATGTGCTGCTGCCATCGCGCACAGAAATCACTTTTTCCATAGCTACCAACGTAATAGATGTACTGAGACTAAAGCTGCTTTCAGGACTGCCAGCAACCACTGTAAAAGATTAATAAAACATGCAAGAGAGTTATATGCTCAGTCTGTTAAATCCAAAGTAGCTGAGCAGCGGCTTGGTTCCCACCAGTTCTGGCAAATAGCAAACAGCATCTTGAACAGAAGCGTGCGTTCTATCCCAACTATCATCAATGGACCTGAGGTCATCACGTCAGCATCAGACAAGGCCAGACTATTTGCCAAGAACTTTGCAGCTACTTCTACCCTATGCGACAATGGCCATCAACTCCCTGTATTTCCTCCTATAACAGACAACACGCTATGGAACATACAGATATCTGTGCGTGAGGTCGCCAAGCTAATCAAGAACATTGATTCCAGTAAAGCAACTGGCCCTTACGGCATTCCAGTTACAGTGCTGAAAAAGCTCCAACCAGAACTTACCCCCATACTTACAAAGTGTTTAAGTGTCGCCTTCAGGAGAAGTGCTCTCCAACACCCTGGAAAATCTCATCAGTATACCCTGTATTTAAGAATTTAGGTGAAAAGTCATCTCCCTCTGAGTACAGACCAATAAGTCTCCTGAGTGTCATGAGTAAGTTGTTGGAATCCATATTGAATAAAGGAGTAGTCAACCACCTCAAAAGAAACAACCTTCTTAGCGACATGCAATATGGTTTCCGTTCTGCAATATCTACAGCAGATATGCTAATGGTTATATCACATAGGATTAGTGAATCTCTTGACAAAGGTTTCTTTTCCAGGGCAATTGCTCTTGACATATCGAAGGTTTTAGGCAAGGTATGGCATAAGAGCCTACTTCACAAGATTTTCAGCTACGGTATTACTGGAAATGTTTTCTCAATCATTAAATCATTTCTCTCTGATAGGCTCATAAGGGTAGTGGTTGATGGGAAGAAATCAAAGGCCCACAGTATTAATGCTAGAGTCCTCCAGGGGTTCATCCTGAGCCCAACTCTCTTCCTGATCTACATCAATGATCTCCCAAAACACATACTTAAATCATTCGTTGATATCTATGCTGATGACACGACCATCTATGGCAACACATCAAAGGCCGTAAATGACAAATTCTCTCTAATTCTCTCTCCTCTAATCTTGAGCGCGTGGTACAGTGGGGAAAAGGTGGCTGGTCACTTTTAATGCATCCAAAACCAAGCTTCTATCTTTACATCATCAACGCTCTGATCCCCATCTGGCATCAATTGAAATAGATAGCTCTCGTCTTGGGGAGGCTCCATGTTTTGACAAGCTTCTGGGTTTGACCTTTACTCCTGATCTGAAATTGAACACGTACATCAAATCTGTTGCCGGGACACTGGGAAAATTGTGGGATCCTTCTATCGCTCCAGAAGATATCTCACTACTGATGCAATTCTCTATCTGTATAAAAGCCAAGTACGTCCAAAGATGGAGTACTGTTGCCACATCTGGGCAGGAGCTGCTAAAACAGCCTATCCTTCTTTGACAGAGTACAAAATAGACTTCGTGGTTTAGTGGGAGATGCCACTTTCTCTTCCCTGCAACCTCTCTCCCACAGAGGAGACGTTGCGAGCTTGTCTTTGTTTT
The DNA here is from genome assembly GCF_053919585.1 of Euprymna scolopes. NCBI lineage: Eukaryota > Metazoa > Mollusca > Cephalopoda > Sepiida > Sepiolidae > Euprymna > Euprymna scolopes. Next base: position 68,407,471 of record NC_136527.1, on the reverse strand, counting down.
ATTGTTATTTCCATGGCAGGTGCTCGTCTGAGCTCCAATCCCTCGTCCCCCCTCCTCGCCAATCTTTTACGAGAAACACCGGTCTGGCTGAAACTACTGTCAATAATTTTCCCCACTCTTTATCTGTGCCTAATCCAAACGTAGATTTCATGAGCAAAGCTTCTTTCTTAGAACTGCACGCCTGTGGAACTCTTTTCCGCTTGCCTGTTTCCCACTTGACTACAACTTGGACGTCTACAAGTCCAACATAAACAAACTCCTGACAAACCGCCTCCTTAAGTAAGACACTCTATCAAAACCCCTAATTCTAATTATTACTGCAATACTATCTCATTGATTACTGTACACGCAATAAACCTTATCCCTGAGTGGTCTTCGGGCCTTGATAAGTGGTTAATCCTATGTAAAAAAAAAAGAAAAAAAAGAAGTTTCTTTTTTAAGTATAATCCATGAATTAAATAAGCAACCCACTTTTAAAAGAAATTACGAGTGTCTTACATTTTATTCGCAGTTTCGTGTTAGGGCTGTCAAAAATTCCTACAAAAATTCTGATACACCTAGTGAAACTCTAAATCGAAAAGAATTTGTTTTTTCTTCCACGACAAATTTTCAGGATGTTCATACGTAATTTCACTTTTGATTAGAAGGTTTTTTGAAGACTTTCATATACGACTACAACAATAATATTTTATATAGTAAAATAATCCACTTAACGTTTATATTTTTCTGAAAATATAAAAGTTAAATATGAAAGGAAATATAAGAAAAACGTGTTAATAAAATATATTTTCAATTTAAAAAAATACGCAATTAACTTTTATATTTTCATGAAAATAAAGTTAAATATGAAACGAAATATAAGAAAAACATTAATAAAATATATTTTCAATTAAAAAAATATGCACTTACATTTTTGTTGTCAGACAAATTTTCAGTCTCCATCTGTATATTTGCGTCATTGTTATCGGCGGAAAGAATATAAACTTAACTGATAAAATTGCTTCATTTACAATCATGAATCCTTCATTACTTGATTTAAGTTTATGTACTTTTATCAGCATATCGAATACTTTTTATGACAAGTAAACACTACTAACAGACAGATGCCGAAATCAAAGTAAGCTGGCGCCAAAATTTTCAAACGTGCAAGTGAAAAACCTCGAAGTCCATTAATTCATTAAGGCTTTTTTGTCAGGTTTGTCAATGACCGGGGGAAAAAGCCAACATATATATATATATATATATATATATATATATATATATATATATATATATATATATATATATATATATATTTGTTTTTCACAAGTAAAATAAATTTACATCGTGTTTTATGTTATTATGAATATAGATTTTAATATCACTAGGTACTTAAAACCAATGTTCATCATTTTATCTTCAGTGCCAACAATGTCAAATAAAGTTTAACACTTTTATTTTTAAAGAAAACTGCTTCGGAATCGTAAATTAGTTTTCCGCTACAGATTTCAATATCTTAACGTTCCGATTTTTCTGATTCCCTATTTAGACTCCGATTAATCGTCCCCACACTACTTTCTACCGAACCCCAAGAAGCGTAAATAAAATTTCTCTCTTAAAAATCAATTCTTTTTAAATGCACACAAATCACTATTTGCTTTGGCAGTCGACCGAAAATATGTTAATTTTACGCTATGTTCACATGCGAAATAGGTACTTTCTTCTAAATATTGAAGTAATTATACAAGGGTTTTATAGTTAAGGGTCATCATTTGCTTTAAAATGTATATATTGTTTCTTTAAATTAAAAAAAAAAAACTTAATATATTCTTTATGTAATGTATTCCCTGATTTTTCAGCAAGTTAAAAGTTCAATTTTCAAAGTAGGTGATAATAAGTAAAAATAGCATAAAATTTAACATTTGTATAAAATGTATCGATTAAAATACATTTAAATTAACTGTAAACAATTATAGTCCTATTTACAATGCCTCCCCACAGGACAGTTAGATACTAGGGTCGTTTTTTTTAATGTGGAGAAAAGGAACAAAAAATAAAAATTGTCTCAGTCGTGAATGATTTCTCCTCCGCTAACAGAACAAGAAATTGAAGTTTAGCATCTGAAGAACAGATACTACAATTTGATCCTGACCCTAAGGCCACGAAAGTACAAACAATTACAGTCTTACAAATTCATAAAATTATTAAAATCAGTTTTTTTTGTATAAATGAATGAATTTAATAAATGTTTAAAAATAATGAAAAAACGTACATTTGTAATATTTTTCATCAACAAAACTCCTTTTTATTCACAGGTTGTTCATGGATGAAGAAAAAAGGATTTTAAAAAATATCTACGGAATAAAACAGTGTTTTTGTTTTTAAGGAGACAAATATTTTTCTGAAGATATTTTACAAAAAATACAAATAAGCCGCGGATAGAAACTTACGATTCAGAGGTGTATACCTCATCATTTGAATAATTGTCATACGTCAACAAATACAAGAAAATCACAATTTGTATAGTTTAAAACATTCATAAAATATATTAAAAATATGGACATGCCAACAAACACTGACGTAAATCGTTATCCATGTGAAAAGTATAATTTAGCAAATCTGATTGCTTTAAGAAGAAGGCGTAACAGGGCACTCGGACTTGAAAAACCTTTTGTTTGTAAAGTGTGTCATTCCGCGTGTGCAAGAAAAGAGTATTTAACAGCAAACATGCGAATCCACACTAAATCTTTTGAATGTGAAGTGTGTCATTCTGCCTTTGCAAGAAAAAGTGCTTTAAAAACACACATGCGGACACACATTAAACCTTTTGAATGTGAAGTGTGCCATTCTGCCTTTGCAAGAAAAAGTGCTTTAAAAACACACATGCGGAAACACATTAAACCTTTTGAATGTGAAGTGTGTCACTCTGTGTTTGCAAGAAAATTTACTTTAACAACACACATGTGGACACACACTGACGAAAAAACAACTTTTGAATGTGAAGTGTGTCGTTCTGCGTTTGCAAGAAAAGAGTATTTAACAATGCACATGCGGACACACACTAAGCCAGATATTGTAATATGGAACAAGCCTGAAAGAACTGCGCTCATTATCGATGTTACAGTCCCAAATGATTTTGGCCTTAACAGAGCTGAACGGGGAAAAATAACAAAATATCAGGACCTAAAAAAATGATCTAAAAACGACATGGTCTCTGAAAGAAATAAACATTATACCGGTTGTGATAGGAGCAACTGGGTTAATAAAAAAGAATCTTCAAAAATACTTAGAAGCAATCCCTGGAAGACAAAGCTGTAACGAAATACAAATAGCAGCCATAAAGGGAACAACATCTATTCTTAAAAGAGCCCTCGGATATAAATTTAAATCATAACAGAATCAAGTGTTAGCTCCAGGAGGGAGCCCCTTGATCTCTTAATACTTACTGAAGTAAAATAAATAAAAAAGGAAAAACCGTATTCTTGTGAGGAGTGTAACTCTTCATTTTCACAGAAATCATCATTACAAACACATATACGGACACACACGCACAAAACACCTATTTGTGAAGTGCCTACCTCGGCCATTGCAGCAAAAACAAATTCAAGAAGGCACAAAAAGAGACACACTGGTGACACATTATTACAAATCATTTAAACGCCGACATGAAAACAGATATTACACATGATTTTATGGCTTAATATGGATAATGTAGAAACTCTAGTCGAACTCCTCAATCAAACTCACAATATACTAAACTTTTATGTACGACAGCAAATTGGCCTATGAAATAAAATCAAACCTTTCTGGTTTAAAATGTGCAGGAGATATACAAAATATTTCACACAAGTGAACTGTTATAATAACCTAAAATATTTCAGTTGGAATCTCTAAAAAGCGGGTTAATGTCTGTCATCCGAACAGATGCCTCATCTCCAGCAATATAAATTCAAGATAATTTTAACAAAGAATTTAACTTTAATGAACAAACATTTACTTGTTTTGTTTGGCTCTTAGTTATATTTATACTAGCTGGCAGCCCGGCATTGCCCGGTTGTACAATACGCTTAAACATGATATTTTAATTTATGCAGATTGCATACATACATATCTATTATTGCAGACTCGATAATCTTTTTATTATTATATATTACGAAGAATGATTCATTCGATGGACTAATTCGTAAATAAATAAATAATAATGATAATGTCGTTCATCAAATTCCGTCTGTGTTTGTTTACAATATCACATCAGCTGATATTTGGACTTGACGATGCTGATTGTTTAGTTTTAAAATATGCACACGAAGAAATGATTTGCAGCGATTTTAAATGGTGCCTTTTCTTTCATCGTAAATTAAACGCATAAGAAAAAATAAAAATAAAATGGTGAGGTACACCTGAACTTGAACGAAGGATCATTCGATCTGTAATGAAATGTTCTAACACTAGGCTATATCTCCAGATTATAATAAATCTGTTTTTAAGAAGAAATGATTTGATAAACTTTTATTATCTTCCTTGGCCGGTGTAACGTAAAATATTTCCCGTAAAATTATTCTTTTTATCTATGACAACGAAAAGCTATTTTTAAGATCGGATTTTTTCAATTCTAACCATTTATCGAATGAGTTTTTGTAAAAAAAAAAAAGCATATCTAAAAACACTGCCAAACAGATAAATTAGCTTTGCGTGAAATTTACAAAAGATAGGCTTAGCCGTTTCGGAGCATATGAGGATGGAACTCGCATACAGTGATTTTTTTTAATAGTATAGATAAATGTTCAAGTACTCTCGTATATAATCTTAAATATTTCCACGAGCCGATGACGTCTGTTTAATATTCAAATAAACACGCTATCAAATTTTGAGTTTGTTATTTTTAGAATTATTGCACAATGCTTTATAAATATTAATCTGTACAATGACTTAAATATTGTCTCGTATAATAATCATATTTTTATTATTTAATATAATTGATAAAATATGAAATTTATCCAATTTTAATTCCAACTTTCTGAAAAAAAATGTCTCGTATAATAATCATATTTTAATATTTAATATAATTGATAATAAAATATGAAATGTAATTTAAATTCTAAGTTTCTGAAAAATAAAAATGTACAAACTTTTAATTTTATAATGATAACAAATGAATTGAACATTTGTCAAATATAATTTCCTATAATTATTTCCGGTGTTAAAAGTTGAGGATTTAAGATTTCATGATTGGTTTTACGATATGTTTTGAGAACAAATAATATTCAACATTATGTGTTGGTTGACAAAAAAAATCAACGCTGGTTTTAGAATTGAAGTAGAGTTCGCATAACTATTTCTGTTAAGTAATTAAATAAACATGTCCAAACAAACATGTCCAATCAAATAGGGAAATGCAAGTAGCCTACGCGTCCAGATTTTAGGAAGAAGAATAACGCCATACAATGTCAGTATTGACAACGATATCTTTAAATAACTAAAGAAAATCTGCAACCTTATATAAAGATCAATAAAATGGATTATAAGAAAATCTATTTCATCATCAACAACATAAAAATTACACAAATTTTCTGATTGTTCATTACTGGAATTATAATCACAACAGTCTGCAATCAACTCCCTGCAAACCTTGTGATCCTAGTGATACCAGCATCTTAAAAACCAGAGATTGTTATTATATTCTTCAACAACTGTACAAAATAGATAAAATCATCAAACACAACAAGTGTAAAACAGACACTACATAACAGGAAAACATAAAGACATAACACTGGTATCATTAATTTTGTAATAATCCCACTATAACCCCATTCGGAATAAGATTTAACGAAATTACTCAGTCGAAACTGTTTAACTTTGGTCACCCTGAACAAGAAAAAAATGATAAAAATATTTTTAAAATACCGAACAGTGTCTAGATTAGACAAACAACAAGGAAGCAAACCGACTCATTAATCTTGTGCGTGTGTGATAAAGCGGACGATATACTAGACATTTTTAATCTTTCACCAGAGGAATTGCATACATTCAAAAAAGGTTAAATAAAGGTTAACAAACATTTTACAGCTATCATAAGTGCAGTGAACGAGAGAGGAAGATTTGGCAGCAAATTTCATCAAAAAGCTGAGTCGATCGATTCATTTATAACAGAACTAAAACATCCTCACAAAAAATTGTGATCGCTATGAACAAAACAAAACAAAAAAAAATTACATTAACGATACTTTCTTCCTATTTCATTTCATTGATACAATTTATTATTTTCTTTTTGTCCAAACTTCATGACGGATACTTTTACTATTATGATACAATGGTTGCGTGTGTCATGACATGGCTTACTCTTCCTTAAAGAGCAGTTACTTGTCCTTCCTTAGATAAAACTGGTCTGAATGCTTTTCAGATGTGTTCCTTGTAAGCTATATATGCATTTGTGATTTTTCTTTTAGCGAATTTTCATTGTGCAAAACAATACAAAAAAGTCAGATTTTGTGGAAACACTCAATTTTTTTTCTAACAAACGTAAAACGTAACCCCGAAGACAGACAAGTTGACTATATCCTTTTATTATATAGAAAACGGTGTTTAAGGCGATCTTTGGAAGATGAAGCTGATAGGCACGATCTAGCGGCAGTTTAGGATAAATATCAAGAGCAAACTTCACACTGACACATCAAGCTTATATAAACCGACGGGACGAGATAAATGACTTTCAGAAAATGTTTTGATTCAGTTTAAAACACGTAAAGTAACCATTCGATCAGTCGTATCCGTCATATTGCATGTAATACGATCAAACCTGGAATGGGTACATAAATTGACAATTCAGGTGGACACAGGTGCGGAAGGAAATATACTCCTCACGGGGACTTCCTATACTCGGACTACTTTCTCTTCGGTACTTGACGCTTGGAAGGAATAGAGAAAGTCAAAACACTACAGTTGATTGGTTAAAAAATCACGGGTTGATTGGTTAAATAAAAATTACATGGATTGATTGGTTAAATAAAAATTACATGGATTGATTGGTTGAAAAAAAATCATGGATGAAAACAGTTGCATGTCTATGAAGACAGTAAGTGCACAGTTTATGTCAGTGTAGCAATTGTACACACAATTCTACTTGAGGAACGGGAGATGCAGAAATTTGCGCGGAGTTTGTCCCAAGGGCTTCCATTGGCCTTCCAGAAGTTGTTGGAACGCTACAACTGCATTGCAGACGGAGGAGATTACTTCAAATTGGACAGGGGTTTCATGTGTGTACTATCAATAAAATTTCCCATGCGAAAAAAGTCTGGTAACTTATGTCATTGTTTTCGAACAAAATAAGGCGAACAGAACCACAACCTTCGAATGTAGATGGAGATAGTATAGACTGAACGTCTCATATTTAACAGTAATGAATGTGCTGTTAATAAAAATCAAATTCTTTGGTGCTGTCTTCAACGAAAACACAGCCAATCTCAGGGAACTTTTTTTAAGAAGTTCCCTGAGGCTGACTATGAATGGAGCAATAGTCACCAGAAATCGCTGCAAAAGATATGATTTGATATGCAAGGCAATGCTACACTACGCCCACATCAGTTTGTAGCTGTAGTATTCAGATGTGAACGATTTCGCACATATATTTGCGACTGCTCGTTCGAAGCGTAAAATAATCATTGACTTTTGGAAGGCGTCTGTCTAAAGAACCAAACCGCTGCACCTCCACAACTTCAACGAATGCTGTGAAACCTCCAGTAATAGGATATGTTCATCAAATATCGTACAGGCAAGAAGTTGCTACGATCAGATGGACTATACAGACTCCTCACCAAAAGAACAAAAGAATTACTTTAGACATTAACGTAGACTTCATACGATTTACTGCTGAGAAATGAATGCACACCCGGCAAGCGAAAAATATCAGAACCTTGCGGAGAACTACGCAAAGACATTTAATTGTAGTGGTCTTATAGAAACGAGCTCTTTATAAAGAATGGCATTTTTCGCAAAGGTTACAGGATATAGATCCCTCAATCAATATGACTTGAAGTATTGGTAAAAATATATTAAGGTTACAAAAGAAGCGATAAATGCAAGCTCAGGACGAAAACCTGTTTTCTTGAATTGCATAAATAACGAGAGTGAGAGATAAATAGAACATGAAATCATATGTTAAGAACAACAGAAATCTACAACTGACGAATCTCTCATGGCTCATGACATATCAGTGCGACCATGGCAATTATTTAAAATACTTTTTATCCGAAAACTAAAGGGATTTTCTAGTGATAAAGTTATCAACGTGACCAAGCAAATCTTTTCTGAGCAAGGAGTCACAGAAAGGCTTATCAGCAACAATGAATTACATTTTAGCTATCGATGTTTCAAAGAATTTGCTAAAGAATGGAATTTAAAGCACATAACCTCTTTTCTCAGATTTACAAAATTGAACAGCATAACAGAACGGTGCATACAGATCGTAAAGACCGCTATGAAGAGTCATATTAGGCAACCAGGACATAAATGTGCGTCTACTATATATCTGATCTATCCCAGCTCTGGGAGAATTACTATTCCATTCTAAGCTGGTTGACAGTCTGCTCACCAAATGTCTCAACAACAATACTCTGCAGAAGATAATTAAGGATCGCCTACTCCATAGACAGTTGTTGCAGAAAACGCAGCTCTACCAACATGCAAAAGACCTAATGGACTTATATATAAGACAACTAGTACGAGTAAGATATCAGAGTACAAGAAAATTAACTCCAGCATTTGTCAGACAAGTCAACACTGAACCACGATCTTAGTTTGTAAAAACTACAACAGGACAGGTTTTTAGTAAAAACATAAGGTATAACTGCACCTTTACAATTCATACACCCTATTAAAACACACACACAAGCACCAACAGACAATCCGAATTGGTCAACAAAGTGTCAAGGAAAGTCAGTCCAGTAATCACGTACCAACTGGGAAAACTACTTGGTCAGGCCGTGTCATAAGATCTCCCCAAAATATGACATATATGAAAAGTTATTTATGGTAACATTCATTAGTTAAGATTTTAGCGAGAGACATGTTAGCCTTCCTTGGATACGAGTTATTTGGTTTTGAATAAAATGTGGGCGCATGCTTTTTGGATGCGTCCTTTGTAAGTTACACTTGCGTGTTTTCTCTTGTAACCTTACTAACACAACCTTTAATATGGTGGCAGCGGTGGGATTAAATAGGAAAAAGTGTACATAAAAGATTACGGCAGATATAAATAGAAAATAGTATAGTTGTTCTTAAGTCTGACAGTATTTTTGTTACTGGTCGATGCGACGCGTGGAGCTCACATACTTTTAATAAAATAAAGGACGTTATATTATCAACTCTGTGAATAAAACCTTAAGTAACCATGGCAATTATTTATTTAAAAACATCTTTTATCCGAAATCTAAAAGTATTTTCCAGTCAGGAAGTTAGCAATGTGACCAAGCAAATCGTTGCTGAGCAGGAGTCTGAAAAGGCTTGTAAGCAACAATGGGTTACATTTCAACCTTCAATGTTTCAAAGAATTTGCTAAAGAATGGGATTTTAAGCACATCACCTCTTCTCTCAGATTTCCAAATATAACAGCATAACAAAACGGTATATACAGATCGTAAAGACAGATATGAAGAGTCATATTAGGCAACCAGGACATAAATGTGAGTCTACTATATCTCTGATCTATCTCAGCTCTGGGAGAATTACTATTCCATTCTAAGCTGGTTGACAGTCTGCTCACCAAATGCCGCAACAACAATATGCGGAAGAAAGTAATTAAGGATCGCCTACTCCATAGACAGTTGTTGCAGAGAACGCAGCTCTACCAACATGCAAAATACCTAATGGACTTATATACAAGACAACTAGTACGAGTAAGATACCAGAGTACAAGAAAATAAATTCCAGCATTTGTCAGACAAGCCTGCAATAAATCAGGATCGTACATTGTTGAAACTACAATAGGATATATTTTTAGTAGAAACCTAAAGTATTTAAAAGAAAACTGTCAGCAATGCCGATAAGACACAAACATTTTACACATCAATTATCCATACAACCTGCTAAACACACACACACGCACGCGCACGCATCAACACCCAATCCGAATTAGTCAACAAAGTCAGTCCAGTAATAATACACCAACCGGGACAACTACTTGGTCAGGGTGTGTAATAAAACCTCCCCAAAATATGGTATATAGGAAAGTTATTTATGGTAAAATTATTAGTTAACATTCTAGCTAAAGAGATATAGTATGACATGTTAGTCTTCCTTTAATGCGAGTTATTTGCTCTTGAATAAAACGGGTGCGCATGCTTTTTGGATGCGTCTCTTGTTACCTGATTTAATATAATCGTTTGGCATGTTTTTGAGATGCATCCCTTGTAAGCTGCAGATGAACTTGTGTTTTCTCTTGTAATCTTATTAACCCAACCTTTAACATGGTGGCAGCGGTGGGATAAAATAGAAAAAAAAATTGCACATAAAAGATTGCGGTAGACATAAACAGAGAACAGTTAGGTTGTTCTTAAGTCTTCCAATATTTTTGTTACTCGTCGCTGCCATGCGTTTAATAAAAATGAAGGACGCCATACTCAGTGAATAAAACCGTATGAAGTCAGTTTCGTTTAAGAAAAAAAAAAACTTCGTACCCGGTGTATAATTTTGATTATTTAGAAATATATACAAGACAACTAGTACGAGTAAAATACTAGAGTACAAGAAAATAAATTCCAGCATTTGTCAGACAAGCCTGCAATAAATCGGGGTCCAACATTGTTGAAACTACAACAGGATATTATTTATCCATACAACCTGCCAAACCGTTCAGCACACACAGCCCCACACACACACACACACACACAGACACACACACAGACACACACACACACGCGCGCGCACGCATCAACACCTAATCCGAATTAGTCAAAAAAGTCAGTCCAGTAATAATACACCAACCGGGACAACTACTTGGTCAGGGTGTGTAATAAAACCTCCCCAAAATATGGTATATAGGAAAGTTACTTATGGTAAAATTATTAGTTAACATTCTAGCTAAAGACATATAGTATGACATGTTAGTCTTCCTTTAATACGAGTTATTTGCTCTTGAATAAAACGGGTGCACATACTTTTTGGATGCGTCTCTTGTTACCTGATTTAATATAATTGTTTGGCATGTTTTTGAGATGCATCCCTTGTAAGCTGCAGATGAACTTGTGTTTTCTCTTGTAATCTTAATAACCCAACCTTTAACATGGTGGCAGCGGTGGGATTAAATAGAAAAAAAATGTACATAAAAGATTGCGGCAGACATAAACAGAGAACAGTTAGGTTGCTCTAAAGTCTTCCAATATTTTTATTACTCGTCGCTGCCATGCGTTTAATAAAAATGAAGGACGCCATACTCAGTGAGTAAAACCGTATGAAGTCAGTTTCGTTTAAGAAAAAACAAAAAAACAAAACAAAAACAACTTCATACCCGGTGTATAATTTTGATTATTTAGAAATTTAAAAATGAAGGACGCCATACTCAGTGAGTAAAACCGTATGAAGTCAGTTTCGTTTAAGAAAAAACAAAAAAACAAAACAAAAACAACTTCATACCCGGTGTATAATTTTGATTATTTAGAAATAATAAATACGGTTTTTCATATATATTTTTATGATCATTCGCTAGGTAAATGTCTAAACATTCTTGTAAAAATAAACTTTATTCAATTTTATTCTTTAGAAAAAATAATTCATCAGTACGCCAAACACAATTTTATCAATCAAAGTTAGTTTTGTTTAAGAAAAAAAAAAGAAGCCAACTTAACCCGATGTATAATTTTGATTTTTTTTTTAAATAATAAGCGCGGGTTTTCATATATATTTTTATGCTTATTCACTAGGAAAATGTCCAAACATTCTTGTAAAAATAAACTTTATTCATTTACGCCACACAGAGATTTATCAAAAACATTAGTTTTGTTTTACAATGGAAAATATTGACTTCAACTCCGTTGTAGGATTTTAAAAATAAATCGGTTTTAATATATTATTTTATGTTTATTCGCGAGATAAAAATGTAAAAATAAGTTGTTTTTTTTTCTGTAGAAAGTTGTTGTTATGACGGAATGAAATTTAGCGCGTAGCGTACTTTTTGGCGAGCTTCTTTCGTGCCAAAAAAGAATTACCGGTTGAATTGCACTTTTAAGAAACATTTAATCGTAATGAGTAGAAAGGATGTTGCATTGTTGCACAGAAAATGACACGTTGGTTCACATATTATTTGAATCAGTGGAAAAATGGGCCTGAAACAAACAGGCGTTTTCTGAGACAAATTGTTGGAATATGGCAACGAGGAAGCATCGTTCATTTCTGTTATTTGGTTGTTGATTTGACGATTGGATTAGCGAGAAATCAATATTCGGACACTGTTAGATATTTTACCCTTAATTATTCTTCGATAAATGTCGATGATTATATGTGGAATAAAGTGGGGAAGTCAATATGACCTTTTTGTAATGAAAAATAACATAAAAGGTAGTTAGTTATTAACGTAATACAATATTTAATATGCAACATTGTTGTATTATGGTTTGAGTTAATCATTTTATTTGCGAAATGTTGATTTGATGAATGCATTTTATGATTTAATCAAAAATCGACCAGAAATACAAATTAAAATCATTTTCACATATTCAATTAAAAAAATCAATGTTGTTATTACGCATCAGTTAGTATTTACTTCCTTACAACAGTATGAGGATGTGACACAAGGTTGGAAGGTGGGGGTGTAAGGCAGAAAAAAACGATGAAAACTCTGGCCTTTTGAAATTGTCTAGGCAGCCATGTCGGTATTCTAGGATCTGGGTGCCTCACGCAGTTGCCAATATATTTACGTAACTCGAGACGGAAAGCAATGCCTGGGATGGTGAACTCCCCAGAACTGCACAGGACAGAAGCCATGTTGCAGTAAACAGGGAACAAGCCGTTTCAATAATGAAGCAGGAGTTGATAGAGAGACGAATTAGAAAATTTTGTTTTGAACCAGTTGAGCATGCGCCGACAATTCCAATATAAACTCGATGAGATTCACTTAATCATGCCATTCACAACAGGCAAAGCCGGCGACCTCTCCACAACACAAGAAAATGGAAGATTTGATAAAAGTAAGTATAATATTATTTAAATTAATTTAATATGTTTTTATTATCTTTTCAAAGTTACCACATTTTATTCTCTAATTGTGAAATTTGACTTTTTTTTTAAATAAAACAGCAACTAAATTCTTAGCTTAACCTTTTAACATGTATAAAATTAAATTTTTGATTTAATTTTAATGATATTTTATCAATTGCTGAATTATTTATTGATTGAATAAGTTTTTTGCGTTTTTTTTTTTAAATAAAACTTTTTTCTGTACATAAAGGCTATTCCGCTTTGCATGTTTCAGTTGTTTTTTTAATAGAATTATTATTTAGATCTCATTCTGAACACAGGACCCCGTCTTTCTCGTAGTTACTCTGTTACTCTAATCGAAATAGGATTCGTGTTTGAATAGAAAATGCCGGTAATTAGAATTTTTCTTTAATACTAAAATTAAACATGATTTCAATATTTTAGAATAATTAAATGATGTTCAAAATCTGATAAAGGGTAAAAATAAACACATGAAATAAAGATTCTTAACTTTTATAATTTATAATCAACCCAGTTGTTTTAATTGAATGTAAAAAAAACAAAGGTTCGATGAAAATCTGATACAAGTAAAACTAATATTTATTCTATAATAATTATAATAAAAATAATAATAAAACCGAATAAAATTTTTTTTACCCATATGCACTGATTTTATAGACAAACCATTAAAAGATGGAAATATATCTATATTTACAGAGAGAAATGTGTAGATGATGACTTTCTGTTACTTTTCTTCCACAAAAAGTGAGATTCTACTTTTTATTTATTTATTTTTGCAGTTTAGTTTTAATACATTGAAAGACTTTGAAACAAATTAAAAACAGTTATTTTGAAGCGGAATATATATTTGGTATAACACTTTAACGTAAAATTTCCGAACCATTATTTAATCAAATAGCGGTTTAAGGACATAAATCAGATTGCCATTTATCAAGATAATTTTTGTGCTTCTGGGAAGGCAGGGAAAAAGGACCTTAAATCCATGTCTGACCGGTACTTCTCCTGAAGAAATAAAAAAATAATAATTGCTCCATATAAAATCGTTACATGTTCAAACTTTTTCTGGTCGGAATGTGGTTGACCATCTTCCAAAAAAGTTATGTATTATGCTTGTCTCTAACTTATTCACCAAATAAATTAATAAGTCGGTTGATATAAAATAACACTAGTATTTCTCTAGTTGTATGATTTATTCAGTAATTGAACCACTGACAAATGTACTAATACATCGCCATTTTTTTCCATATATATATATATATATATATATATATATATATATGTATATATATTCGTTACAGTAGCTTTGTAGTTACTTCCCACCTTAACATGACAACTTTTATAAGTTTCCGGGCATGCGGGAAACAAATATCGCATTTAAAATTTTCGCAAGTATTTTCCCAGATAATAATGAATGTAATTCCTTATGTTATAAGTTGTGGCCATTGTTGAACGCTCAAGCACGCGTTAAAAATATGCTCGTGATTACGCATACAAAAAATTATAATATAAGTAATTACATTGATTAATACCCGGAAAACTATTTGTTTGTGGAAATTATAAATGCGATATTTGTTTTCAGCATACCCGAAACACCGTCTTTTAAAAGTTGATTATTAGGGTGGAAAGTAAGTAAAAATTTACCATTATTTCCTTTGCTATGGCATAACTTTTAACTATTGATTATAATTGTTGTTGTGCATTCCAAAACATGCTATTATCATTCAAAATGACTTAAGTCCAGGGAACACACCACAACCTAATATAATGTCTTACTTTTTCTTTTCTTTTTTTTTTAAACTTAAAATGATTGTCTCTTCTATGTTCTTGTATAGCACAATTTTCATTTACAACTTTATATTATTTCACTTGAATTCGAAAAATTAAAATGGCGTCGTATTAAAAAAAATGTATGAATTATTTTGCCTTCAAATAAATAAATAAATAAAAATAAAGAGAAATGATTAAGTCCATCATCCCCACCCTTATTTAGCTCTAAAAGTCCCCAAGGCCTTCACATATTTAAATCCGAATTCAGCACCATGCAAAACTGCTACATAGACATACACAGAAAATTTTGAACAAATATGGTAAAATAGTCCCAAAAATGGAGTATTTTTATTAGCTCTAAAAGAGCCTCTGGGACACCTAAGAGTTATCGCGGAGTACAGACAAACAAAATTATGTAGAAATCAGAAAGTTTCATAAAAATACAAGGCATCAATTTTTTTTTTTTTTAATAAGCACAAGTGTCAATTTTAGCCATTTTAACCCAAAAGGTACCCTAGGGAGGCAACCGGATTTTTCCCAGAAAATCTGTTCTGTTACTTTTTTTACTCATATCATGTTTAATGTTTGTGCAAAAAAAAAAAAATTCCAAGGCGTAGTTATTGAGAAAATTGCACACGAATGGACAAGGGTGAATTTACAGATCCACCCTCCTTTTGTCGGAAACCAAAAAATTACGACGAGAATTAAAAAACTGAATTCACTTTAACAAACAATAATTATTCATATCATTGTAATTATTTTCTCATCTTGGTTATTATAATCACGATGTTTAGGCCGATTTAACCTCCGACTTTATTTAAAATCTTTCTGAGTGCAATGAAACTAATAGGTGAAAAAATATACGGATTTCGGGCTCGCCCCTTTATTTATTTAACGAGAGTAGATTGTCCTTATTCCATCAGCCATAACCTGGTAGCAGTTCTACTTTAGCGTTATTCTTAGTGAGTATCGCTTATACAAGAAGTGTTACAAATGTTATGCCTCCTATTTTTTATCCGAATGGATCGGAGGGGGATTGCAAATTGGCTGTTTAAAATAGAAGATGAAAAATAACTTGCCTTACCACTAACGTTAAGTGGGAATGGCAATTACCATCCCAAGGCGAAATCATAGAGTAAATAGATTTTTACTTATATTTTTCAGGAATTAGGTTCCATAACAATTTAGCAAACTGCACCATTTAACCTCCGACCTTATTCAAGAAAATATTTCTGAATGTAATGAAATTAATAGTTGAACTCGAAAAACTATACGAATTTTCGACTGACCCCTTTTATTTAACGAGAGTAGATTGTCCTTATTCCATCAGCCATAATCTGGTAGAAGTTCTACTTTAGCGTTATTCTTAGTGAATATCGCTTATACAAGAAGTGTTACAAATGTAATGCCTCCTATTTTTTTTATTTCACCGAATGGATCGGAGGAGGATTGCAAATTGCCTGTTTTAAATAGATGAAAAATAACTTGCCTTATCACTAACGTTAAGTGTGAATGGCAACCGCCATTCCAACCCGAAATCATAGAGTAAATACATTTTTACTTAAATTTTTCAGGAATTAGGTTCCATAACAATTTAGCAAACCGCGTTAATTTTTTTCGTTGAGTAAAGAAAAAAATAACAAAACTTTGAAATGATTAAAAAAAAAAAAAACAAAGACAAGAGATTAAACACAGTTTCTGAACATTGAATATATACAGGTCGGTGTATCGTCTTTTTTACAATCGCTCAACCGTTAGCTCTTTACTAACTTTGACCTCGGCAAAAAAAAAAAAAAAAAAAAAAAAAATCCATTATGATAAAATTACACAAAAAATATGAACGTTTTTTTTTTTGTTGTTTGTTTTTTGTCTTGCAGTCATTTACTCCGGTTTATTTTGTTTACATATAACTTTTCCGTAGAAAATAATTATAAAAATGATAATGTACAAATCTTGGATAAGTTTTCTTTAACTTGTCGAGTTTTTATTTTGCAAAAAAAAAATGTTACTTTCAGGTTAGTTTTATTTTTAAACAAAATGTAATAAAAAAACAAAGACAATTGTTTCGTTTTCAAAATTTACAACATGAATAAATTTAACGAAGACTTTGCATATTGTATTGTTTTACTAAATATGTACGACTCAAATGATGTACGATTATTGTACGACTAAATTGTCACTGCTGATTAAAGCAACTTCAACGCAGGCAATCAACTGGGTTTGTCACTGTAACATATCGTAAAACAATTTTGTAATAAACGATAAAACGAATTACTCAGTTTCGGGTGATTTTTTTTGCAAATATATTGTTTAAGTCCATACTTTAAAGAAAACTCCTGACTTTTAAATATTCCCTCTTACACGAGCGATATACTAAGTTCGTCAGCGCAAAAAAAAAAAAAATTATTAAAACAAACAATAAAACGACTTAGTCACAGTCGCGATTATTTTTGGCAAATTCTTAAAGATTGAAATTTTTTTTTCAACCCAGTGGATCACTTTTTTAATTAAGTCAGTCACAAATTTGAGCCGAGAGTTTTTTGTTTGTTTTAAATTTAATTTTTCAAGTGACTTTTTTTTTTTTTTTAATTTGAATTTCGTAACACAATACCAATGTTACATTAGAAAACTTTGTTTTAAAAAGTAGAATAAATCCCTGAAGATTGGAGCAATGTTTCCAATCCCGTGTGCCTCTTTTGGAAAACTAGTTTTCCCCACATTAAACATTAGTGTCTAACTACTCTTGTCGGGAGAAAAGTAAATAACTATTATATATATATATATATATATATATATATATATATATATATATATATATATATATATATATATTAATATAATACTAGCATGGGTGCCCGGCGTTGTCCGGGTGTTTGGAGGTGTGTATTGAGCAAAGAAAAAAAAAGTGGTAGTAGGAAGGCAGGCTCGAACCCGTACCGCGAAGGAGGAAAAGAACGTGAAAAAAAGTGACGTCTTTGCTGGTACGACCACCGCTAAACAGGAAGTGACGATTTTTATTAAATATTCCCTCTTACACGAGCAAAATACTAAGTCCGTCAGCGCAAAAAAAAAAATGTTATTAAATCAAACAATAAAACGACTTATTTACAGTCGTGATTATTTTTGGCAAATTCTTAAAGAATGAGATTTTTTTTTCAACCGAGTGGATTACTTTTTAAATCTTTTTAAAATAAATAAGTTTATTTCTTTATTATTGAAATAGAAACAAAACGAATTTAGTCAGTCCAGTCACAATTTTGAGCCGAGTGATTTTTAAAAATTTAATTTTGCAAGTGACCTTTTTTTAATTTTAATTTCGTAACACAATAGCAATGTAACACTAGAAAATATTTGTTTAAAAAGGATATTAAATCCCTGAAGCAACATTTTCAATCCCGTGTGCCTCTTTTTGGGAATTAGTTTTCCCCACATTTAAAACATTAGTGTCTAATAGGCACGGGCAATTAATGGCTGCTTCGGTAGGGGCGTATGGTTTTTAACGTCGGTTAATCATGATATTTTTTTTAATTTTCGAGTATTTTTTTTTGTATTTGAAAGCTTATAGTTTAAAGTTAATTTCTCAAAGAAAAAAGAGTGTGAATTAAAAAATACATGGAATAATTTTATCTTGCATCTGAAAATCCCTAGATTTCACGTAAAAATATTTCCAAGTTAAGTATTCAGTTAAAGTCTTAAGATAATGAATTAATACAATAAATGTACTTAACTTTTGCAAAAAAAGTAATAATTATCCAAAAATGTATCACTGATAGGAACAAAACTTGTTCATCGTATCAAAAAAACAGTCTAGCGGCAAAATTCAAATATGTATGGAAGGATAAATTAGACATAATTTATGTCTTTATTATTCCGGCATACCGAGCGACTTCTTTTTTCTTTTCTTTTTTTTAGTCGAAGACCCCCCTTCCTTCACTTAAAAATGCATAAGAGTTAAATTCATTAATTATACTATTGACAACTTATTCTTTGAAAAAAAAAGTTAGCACCATTATTTATTAATATTAATACAGAATTACAATTGGTTAAGAAAACCATTTATAATCATTGAAAAAAATTACACACTAAAAAATTACAGACTTACGTTAAAATTTATCATAATGTTTACGTTAAATTTAAAGTTGAACACAAACAGGCATGTAGTTGGAACGTTCGTATAATTTTTGCCATTTTTTAATTAAATTATGTTCCTGTTTTTCAATTTAATTTTTTTTTACTTTATTTTCCAAGATTATATAAACATTATTTTACGTTGATAATTATACGTTCTTGCGTGCAATAGAAATATTAAAATCTTACATGTGAAGTACGTTAAAAATGTAAGCGTAAAAAAAAAAAGAAAGAATTTTTGCAATTATATTTTTTTTGTGAAAATATTAAATAAACAATGCTTAATTCAATAATAATATTGGTACTTCGAGAAATTAAGTTTTCTTCGAGTTATACTGAATTCATTAATGCGGACTTTAGGAGCTTTTTTCGCAATGTTCCTGTAAAAATTTTATTTTTATTTTATTGTTACAAATTACGATGCTTTATTTAGATAAAAAAGCAAAAATAAATTCTTGCGTTTTTTTATTTACTACTTAAAACCGTAACATTAGTAAAGGTAATTTTTGTTTAAATAAAAAAAATACATTTACTCTAAGATTTAAATAAAAATAATCAGTTCATTATATTCCGCGATCATCACTTGATAAATACTGACAATTCCATTAAAATTGATTAATTTCCTGATTTTTAGTGAATTTTTAAGGAAAGGGAGGGGTCAAAATGTTTATACATTTTGAGCGTCGGCATTCATTTTGCCCGTACCTTGTGTCTAACTGCTCTCGTGCGGAGGAAAGTAAATAACTATTTCAAATAATTAGTTTAAGATTTTCTTTCTTTCTTTTTTTTTTTTTTAAATAATATTGCATAAAATTCCGTTTTATGATAACGCGACTCTGATTCGTTTCTCAAAAAAAAAAAAAAATCATACATAATTAGTTGTACAATTTTAGTAAACAAACTTATGTACGATCAAAACCTGGTACGACTAATTGTCCGATTCGGCTGCTGCTGATTCAATCAACTTTACACGTTATTTCTATATGACAAACAGCAGGAGCAGTCAGTCGTCACTCAATGATTGCAAATAATTTGATCGTACATATTTAGTAAAATCGTTTATATTGTTTTATTTTTTATTAATCTGTTTTTAGTCTTTATTTAAAACATACGGAGTTTGAAATCTTGTTCGTCAAAATTTACTTTCTCTACTTAACACAGTAAATAATTATTTTTTAAATATGGAGGGTGTTAATGTATCGCAGCAGTCAGCACTCAGCAGCCCTGACGCACGCGCGTCGAATCTACTCAAAACAAAATAATGGCGCGCTGCCTTAACGGTGAAACCCAGTTGCTCGCGCGTGGATGTATAAACATCGATTCAGCTGTGCGTACATTTTCCTTTGCCCACCCACGCAAAATCGGTGGTTCTTAAACGAAATTTCAGTTGTTCGTGCGGACGTACGTCATTTAAGGCATCTTACGTCATAAGGATGTTATTCTTTTCATCCAATCGGATTCAAGGGAAAACAAATTTAAAAAATGTTTTTTTCTGAATGCCTCCCTGGAGCCGGTCGGACAGGTATAAAAAGGGCATTTCTCGCCCAAACACGGGATCGACCTTTGAGCACCATGGCGTGAACATCAACATGTCCGCGTTTGGACGTTAAACACGCGCGAGCCCCTCAATTAATTCCTCCACGTGAATACCGACTTGCAACCCAATGGACTTTTTATTACCCTTTTCTATCTCCCCACTAAGTAAACCGGGGACTATTTATAGTTTAATTCTTTGTAAAAAAACTGGGTATTTCTAACCAAGAACTCTTGTCTCCTTCAGAACATTTCCTTGATTATTTCAAAACATAAAAAAAAATTCAATTACCTCAGTCGCAGGCCTTTTCTACTTCATCACATATAGATCTTTTTATACTTTTATACTTCATCACATATAGATCTTTTTATATTTTCTACTTCATCACATATAGATCTTTTTATATTTTCTACTTCATCACATATAGATCTTTTTATACTTTTCTACTTCATCACATATAGATCTTTTTATACTTTTTTACTTCATCACATATAGATCTTTTTATACTTTTCTACTTCATCACATATAGATCTTTTTATACATTTTTACTTCATCACATATAGATCTTTTTATACTTTTCTATTTCATCACATATAGATCTTTTTATACTTTTCTATTTCATCACATATAGATCTTTTTATACTTTTCTATTTCATCACATGTAGATCTTTTTAAACTTTTCTACTTCATCACATATAGATCTTTTTATACTTTTCTACTTCATCACATATAGATCTTTTTATACTTTTCTACTTCATCACATATAGATCTTTTTATACTTTTTTACTTCATCACATATAGATCTTTTTATACTTTTTTACTTCATCACATATAGATCTTTTTATACTTTTTTACTTCATCACATATAGATCTTTTTATACTTTTCTACTTCATCACATATAGATCTTTTTATACATTTTACTTCATCACATATAGATCTTTTTATACTTTTCTACTTCATCACATATAGATCTTTTTATACTTTTTTACTTCATCACATATAGATCTTTTTATACATTTTTACTTCATCACATATAGATCTTTTTATATTTTTCTATTTCATCACATATAGATCTTTTTATACTTTTCTACTTCATCACATATAGATCTTTTTATACATTTTACTTCATCACATATAGATCTTTTTATACATTTCTACTTCATCACATATAGATCTTTTTATACTTTTCTATTTCATCACATATAGATCTTTTTATACATTTTTACTTCATCACATATAGATCTTTTTATATTTTTCTACGTCATCGCATATAGATCTTTTTATACTTTTCTACTTCATCACATATAGATCTTTTTATACATTTTTACTTCATCGCATATAGATCTTTTTATACCTCTGTTGAGGAACTGTTTTTGTATTATATGGAAAAACATTGAATTATCTAAGTTTTTTTATTACATGGAAAAACATTGAATTATCTCAGTTTTTTTATTACATGGAAAAACATTGAATTGTCTCAGTTTTTTTATTACATGGAAAAACATTGAATTGTCTCAGCTTTTTTTATTACATGGAAAGACATTGAATTATCTCAGTTTTTTTATTACATGGAAAGACATTGAATTATCACAGAGGGAGACTTTCGACCGAGAAGAAACTTTCGTATCTTTTCTTATTTACAATCTTTTATAAAAAAATAAATTTAGTAAATAAATTACACATTCGTCTCAGTCATCTTTGCTTGTTTCAACTCCATTTTACTCTTGATTCTTCTGATTCTTAACATTATCACCATCTATTTTTATCACTATTATTCTTATTATTCAACTCCTCCTGATTTTTTATTTTGCAACAACCGACATTTAACACGGACCCCCGGCGCTCGCAACAAGTGGTAACCCCGCTTTGTCGAACTACGACAGAACACGCAACCAGCAACAATAAACAGACGTTATGAAAGACTCGCACACTCGAACCTGGCGCATATGGATTTTAGCGGCTTATTGTTTCCCTCGGCGCCTCTCAACTTCGGATTTTCTTAAATAACGACACTGGTCTCTCAAAATTACCGATTTTTTTGCGATTAATCGCAAAAAAATCGAAGATTAAACAACATGTCCTGACTTAGGTTATGAGACGTATTTTATTAAAATGCCATCCAATCAAAAGGCTGTAGTAATGTAAACGTACGTTTGTATTTCTACCGAACTAAAACAAAAAATACACAACATTTATCTTTTAAAAATAAATTATTGTTAAATGCACACACATCACTATTTGCTTTGATATTAGATCGAAAAAAAAGTTAACTTAACGTTATGTTCACATACGAAACAGATACATTCGTCTAAATATTAAAATGATTATACAAAATTTAAAGAGTTTACACACATACTCGCCTAAAATAAAAAAGGAACGTAGTTAAGGTTCATTAGCTGCTTTTAAATGTATATATTGTTTCTTTAAAAAATATATACTTTATGCATTGCATCCCTGATTTTTCTGCAAGTTAAGTATTCTAATTTTCAAAGTAGATGATAATAACATACAACATAAAAGTTAACATTTGTATAAATGTATCGATTAAAACAAATTTCTTTACTCTTACTACGGAATTAATTCTTGTATTAGTATCAATTATTTAAAATCTCGTTAAATTCTAACACTGTTCCAACTAGAAATGTGAAAATATCATTTTTTTGCTTTGTTCCAATTCCGTACGCCTCTTATATTCTGCGGATGACAAAAAAAGGTAATCTGAAAACAACACACTATTCATAAGTCAACATGTTAAAATTTGGCCAAGGTAAAATTTAATACAGCCGAGTTGACAACATGTTAAAACGCATGATTTGAAACATGACGTAAAACCCACATGTATGACGTCACACAAAATCTATAATTATTTTGTTTATTTCTATTTCTGTATTAGATTATGTATGAAAATCATATATTTTAGACTAGCCTAGGTGCCCGGCGTTGCCCCGGTGTTTGGAGGTGTATGTTAGGCAAAAAAAAAGTGGTAGTAGGCAGGCAGGCAGGCTCGATCCCGTATCGTAAAGGAGGAAAAGAACGTGAAAAAAAAAACGTGACGTCTTTGTTGTCGCCAAACCGGAAGTTACGAAGGTGTAAATTAAGGCGAGTGAATCGAAAAAGGTTGACTTTCGAAAATATCGGCGAAAAAAGCGACCCCCTCAAAAATTTAATGTTTTATGACATTTTCCCGTGTATACAATAACCAACAGTTTTGAAAAATATGACGTAAAAAAGGACTTTTTCTATCTAGTTTTGTGTTTTTTCATAAAACAATTCATTTAAAATTAGATTTAAAAAATTTAAACCTGACTTTTTATCATTTAAAAGTTATCTTTACATTATGTAAAAAAGACATAAGTTTTTAAAATATTTTCGTGTGTCATAATTCTATTTTTCACGTATATAACTCACAATTACTTTTAAATAGAATCACCTTTTTGCTATTAAAAAAAAACTGCAATTATACATTCATTTAAAACAGAAAATACCACTAAATATCTTATGTTTATGTACGGGCAAAAGGGATGTCGATGCTCAAAATGTATAAACATTTGGACCCCTCCCTTTAGTTGGAAATGATTTTATAGACAAAACATTAAAATGTAAATGTTTAAAATTATTTCCTTTTGAATTTGTTTCAAACGAATTTTAAAAAAGGACAAACAATGAATTGATAAAATGAAATCTGGTCAAATGCAAAGATGGAAATAAATATCTTTATTTATAAGCAAGAGAAATTTGTTGATTATGACTTTGTTACCTTTCTTCCACAAAAAGTGAGATTCTACTTTTTATTTTATTATTTATTTTTGCAATTCTGTTTTAATACAACGAATGACTTGGAAACAAAAAAAAATTTGAAGCGGAAGGTCAACTTGAAATAAAACTTTAACGTAAAATAATCACACATTTCCGAACGATTATTTAATCAAAAAACGGTTTAAGGACACACATCAGATTTTGTTTTTATTAATGAAAATAATTTGTGTGCTTCTGGGAAGGGGGTAAAACGTCCCCTTAATCAATATCTGGCTGGTATTTCTCCTGAAGAAAAATATAAAGAAAGAATCATTGTTTCATATAAAATC
The DNA here is from genome assembly GCF_053919585.1 of Euprymna scolopes. Classification (NCBI taxonomy): domain Eukaryota; kingdom Metazoa; phylum Mollusca; class Cephalopoda; order Sepiida; family Sepiolidae; genus Euprymna; species Euprymna scolopes. The sequence goes on along the minus strand of NC_136527.1, from coordinate 68,382,771 downwards.
GTTACATGTCCTTCAAACTTTATCTGGTCGGAATGTGGTTGACCATCTTTCAAATAAGTTATGTATTATCCTTGTCTCTAACTTATTCACCCAAAAAATAATAAGTCGGTTGATATAAAATAACACAAGTATTTTTCTAGTTGTATGATTTGTTCAGTAATTGAACCATTGGCAAATTAACTAATAAATCGCCATCTCTTATTATTTTTATTTTATTTTTCCATTTTTTTATGCAAACATGTTTCGGTAAATTTGTATTTATTTTTCACCTTAATAACTAACTTTAACATGACGATTTTTACAGGTTTTCAGATATATTGGAAACATATCGCATTTAAAATTTCCCCAAATATTTTCCTGGGTAATAACCAATGTAATTCTTTGTTATAAGTTATGGCCATTGTTGTACGCACAAGCACGCGCTAAGAATATGCTCGCGATTGCGGATACAAAAATATAACATAAGGAATTACATTGATTAATATCCGGAAAACTATTTGTTTGCGGAAATTTTATATGCGATATTTGTTTTCAGCGTACCCGAAAATTTATAAAACTCGTCATTTAAAAGGTGATTACTTATGTGGAAAATTGATAAAACTCGTCATTTAAAAGGTGATTATTTATGTGGAAAATTGATAAAACTCGTCATTTAAAAGGTGATTATTAATGTGGAAAATTGATAAAACTCGTCATTTAAAAGGTGATTATTAATGTGGAAAATTGATAAAACTCGTCATTTAAAAGGTGATTATTAATGTGGAAAATTGATAAAACTCGTCATTTAAAAGGTGATTATTAATGTGGAAAATTGATAAAACTCGTCATTTAAAAGGTGATTATTAATGTGGAAAATTGATAAAACTCGTCATTTAAAAGGTGATTATTAATGTGGAAAATTGATAAAACTCGTCATTTAAAAGGTGATTATTGATGTGGAAAATTGATAAAACTCGTCATTTAAAAGGTGATTATTGATGTGGAAAATTGATAAAACTCGTCATTTAAAAGGTGATTATTAATGTGGAAAATTGATAAAACTCGTCTTTTAAAAGGTGATTATTAATGTGGAAAATAAGTAAAAATTTACCATTGTTTCCTTTGCTATGGCATAACTTTTAATTATTGATTATAATTTTTGTTCCTTTTTAATTTGCTATGGCATAACTTTTAATTATTGATTACAATTGTTGTTCTTTTTTAATCTGATATGGCAAACCTTTTAATTAATTATAATTGTTGTTCTTTTTTAATTTGATATGGCATAATTTTTAACTATTGATTATAATTATTGTTCCTTTTTAATTTTCTATGGCATAACTTTTAATTATATTATAATTGTTGTTCTTTTTTAATCTGATATGGCAAACCTTTTAATTAATTATAATTGTTATTCTTTTTTAATCTGATATGGCATAATTTTTAACTATTGATTATAATTGTTGTTCCTTTTTAATTTGATATTGCATAACTTTTAATTAATTATAATTGTTTTTTTAATTTGATATGGCATAATTTTTAACTAGTAATTATAATTGTTTTTGTGTAATTCCTAAACACGCTATTGCCATTCAAAAGGTCAGGGAATACACTACAAACTAATACATTGTCTAATTCATTAAAAAAAACAACTAATATTTAAAATTCTTGTCTCTTTCTGTGTTCTTGCTTAATGAGATTTTTATTTTAAACTTTATATTTTTTCATTTGAATTGGACAAATGCAAATGGCGTCGTACTGAGAAAATATGATTTATTTTGTCTTCAATTTGTTAGTAACATAAAATTCATTTAATTATTTATAATTGTTTGATATGTACTATGTAATTTAATTTAATTTTAAAAAATCACGTGAAATAAAATGTCAGCTTCATTCAAATCTTATTTATTTAATCATTTTGGTTTTTTTTTTGGTTTTTTTTAAATAAAATATGGGTTTATCACGGGCTTTTGTATTACTTAAGAGCTAGGCTACCTTAGTTGGAAATTGTTTTACAAACTCAACACACATTAATATTATTACAATCCAAATTTTAACCTTTTTAAAAATGACGAGAATTTAAAAAGAAAAAAATGAATTCACTTTAACAAACAATAATAATATTATTTGAATTATTTTCTCGTCTTGGTTTTTATAGTCACGATGTTTAGGCCGATCTAACCTCCGACTAAATACGAGTAAATATTTTTTTAATCTGGAGGGAAACTAATAGGTGAACTCGAAAGAAAATATACGCATTTCGGGCTGACCTCTTTATTTTATAGACGAGGGTAGATTGTCCTTATTTCATCATCCGTAAGCCGGTAGAAATGTTCCTTTTGTGTTATTCTTTAATATTTCTTATACGAAAACTGTTCAAAATGTAATGTCTCCTATTTTTTATTTCGCCCGAATGGATCGGAGGAAAGATTGCAAATTGCTTTATGATGACTGAACTCGTGCAGTATGACCTAGAAATCTCATTTCTCTGTTGCAGATATTGACTGCATGAGACTCTAAAAAATCAACTCCTGAGATAGACGTGCACCAGAAGCAGAGATACGTTTTTTAATTCTGGGCAAAATGCATTTTCGAATGGCGGTGACTATGTAGAAAAATTTGGAACACAAAATGTCGCCTGTTTTAATGCTACAACCCTTGTCTTCGTAGCTCTTCAAAATTTAATACGAAAGAAATAGGAGGCTTGCTGTGAATGGCAATCACTACCCCAAAGCGAAATTATAGATTGAGAGTAAGTAAATGTTTACTTGAATTGTTCAGAAATAAGGTACCATAATGATGTAGCAAATCGCTTCATTCTCTTCGTTGGTCTAGTAAAGAAATAATAAAATTTTTAAATAATTAATAAATAAAAGGCTATCAATTTTTAAAAATGTTTCTGAACATTAAATGTATACAGGTCGGTATATCATCTTTTTTACAATCATTAAACTCTTTGCGTCATTAAACGCTTTTTACCACTTACTCTTTTCTCAATAAGAAATAGTGATTTTTTTTAACAAAATGTGTAGGAGCGGACTAAACACCCTCTCCTCAAATTCTACATATTTACATTAAACCAAAAATATGAACGTTTCTTTGCTCTTTTGTAAAATCTTGCAGCCATTTACTACTGTTTATTTTGTTTACATATAACTTTCTCCATGGAAATAATTATAATTAAAAAAAATATTGCTGTAAAAGTACAAGTCGCAACAACTAAATTTACTATAATTAAGTTTATAATTAATAACTCACATTAGGATTGGATTAGGTTTCATAATTGTTTAAACGTGTCGGCTTTTTATTTTGAAAAATGTTACTTTTTGGTTTGCTTTTTAAAAGTAAATATAATATTAAACTATTTTTGTAAAAATCTACACGAATAAATCTTACGAAAACGTTGTATATGGTATTGTCTTTGTATTTATGTTTAGCCATTATTTAAACTGTAATGTACATTTTGATGCACTTTAAAAACATTATCTTTCATCTAGCAATTGATTATATAGATATAAAATTTTCAATTATTTTTTTTAAAAGTGCAACAGAATGTACATTAAATAAAATAAATTCAAGGTAATTTTTTATTCAATTTAAATAAAATTTTTATACCTTACTTTGTAAAATTTATAAAAGTGCAAATTTATAAAATTTATAAAAGTGAAGATCAATACATTTTAAATTGAATCTAGTACCTTTATTTTTAAAGCCCATAGTAAAAACATTTTGTTTAACAATTTTCATGCCTTGGATGAAATGCTTTTCTAACTTGTATATTTATGTATTCGTGATGAATCTTGTATGTATTTGTTGCTTACTAAAAATGTGATGGAGGTGTTAATACTCTACTTGATTATTAAGTGAAATGTGTATATATTTATGTATTCGTCCGTATTAATTATCCAATTTTTATGAATCGACTGCCAGTCAAAATGGTGGCTAATGTATGCTATATTTAAAAGTTGTTAGGATGAATAATGTAAACACAATCTTCAAATCTTAATTTAAATTCATTGAATATTAATTTATTATGACAATTTTAGTTTAAAATTGTAGACATTTGAAGAATCAAAATCATGCAATAAATTTGATTACAATTGGAATAATTATTCTAGATATAAGGTTCATAAACATTTTATATCGCTTTTAATGTTCATAAATAGACAAGAGAATAGTGTCCAATTGTTCATTTAATTTTACCTGTTTTTATGACGGTTAATTTTATATATAATACTTTCATTTACAATGGAAAACGTTGTTTGCAAAAATATAAGGGCCTTTCGTGTAAGATGAATACTGACCTGATGTCATATGGATTACATATTCTTTGAAGTTTATATATAGTATTAATAATTAGTAATAAATAGTGATATTTACTAGAAATGAAAATAGGGTTAAGGCTCCTAAAATTCATACATTTTCTGTCCGTAAAGATCCGTGGCGCAGTGGTTAAAGTACTTTTAATAATCAATTGTAAAATTGACCTTGTCCTGAAGATGAAATATTTAATTGTCTGCAATTGCGAATTACTTAGGACCTCTGTCCAATAATGACTGGTGGGGCGGGATTATACTGCTCCTGTGAAGAAAATAAAGGGTTTCGTTCGAAATTCGTCCAAATTCATGAGTTCGACAAGATATAATCCAAAAGGTCGGAGGTTACATCGACAGATAAATTGTGAAAATGACTCTTAAGGTGAGAACAGTAGTTTGATGAATCCAAATAATACAAAAAATCTTACTCTATAAAATTTATAAACGAAATTTGCGTGTGGTAATCGTTATAAACAGATTATTTTATTGAAATTTTTATGTTTTTCTTGACAACATGTTTGTTTAAACATTCATACAATCATTTGCTTTTTCAAAGATTATGTATTAGAATGAACTCACATTTTAAACGCTATATTCATTAGTATTTATTGAATAAGTAAGGCAAATTATTGAATTGTTTTAGTATTTATTAAATAATCAATTAAAATATATTAAATGATTCTTTAAGCAAGATATTAGTTTTTGAAAAGACATTTGATGATTATAATGTTTACTACAATTGGAATTTTGAAAACGCCATATATTATTGATTGTCTTTAAGAAAAGTGACATTTAATTATTATCTAATATTAATCCGGAAGTTTTGCTTGAAAATAATTATATCACCCTGTTTATTATCTTATATATAATATATATATATATAATATATATAATATATATATATAATATATATTATATATACTATATATGTAATACATATTAAATATAATATATAGATATAATGTATATTATATATATATTATATATATATATATTATATATATATAATATATTATATATATAATATATTATATATATATAATATATTATATATATATAATATACTATATATATATAATGTATATTATATATATAATATATTATATATATATAATATATTATATATATATAATATATTATATATATATAATGTATATTATATATATATAATGTATATTATATATATATAATGTATATTATATATATATAATGTATATTATATATATATAATGTATATTATATATATAATATATATTATATATATAATATATATAATATACATTATATATATAATATATATTATATATATAATATACATTATATATATAATATACATTATATATATAATATATATTATATATATATAATATATATTATATATATATATATAATATATATTATATATGTAATATGTAATATATATGTAATATGTAATATGTAATATATATGTAATATGTA